>NW_028244530.1:0-186411 GCF_964263255.1 Lissotriton vulgaris
AGTCGATGCACAACATGTCAATAAGCCAATTGCCTTACAAGTATTGCACTGCTGTCACTGTCCTGGGTTGGTTATCATGTAAATTCAGCAGGTACAGCTCTTGCTGTGCTTCTCAACATATATGGCTAAGAGAGGCCAAAAGAGCTGTTACTGTACCAATCCATTGCCATGTCAAATGCTATGTGCCCAAGCTCATCATACAGGGCCTTTAGAACCATCTCTTTGGTGTTCCCAATGATCATGACTTTATTGATGGAGCTTATTTATTAAAGGGGTAATCTCATTTATTTGATCCTGTATGACTGCCTAGTTAACGGTTCTTCCAAACAGCAGATGGGTAGACGTAGAGCTGTTGCGGAGAGGTGGAAAAGGCCTTGAGTTGCAAGATCGGATGTTCTTTGGAACCTGGTCTTGCAAGGCTGGAGCTTAGTCTACCTCCTGGAGCACTTCCCTGTCAATATACAGGAAATATTAGGCAACCTGTTGCAATATGAGCTGGCAACAAGTGCAGGACAGGCTCCCTATGCAAGGAGCCCTGGAAATGTCCGTTAGAGGGGGGCAAAGAACCAACTCTTGGGCACTAATCTTGTCAGAGACAGTGGTTCACTAGAAACCAAACATGGCCCTTGAAATATGAATGGCCGTGGTCAGGCTGAATTTATTATAATTTCTTCAAGGAGGAACTGGTGAAGTACATTGTCACAGCAAAGGCCCCAATCAGCTGACAGGGGTGGGCTTAGTTGGACTTGACATTCTCTGTCTGTCATTGGGCAGATCTTGACTGGCTTCTCTCCAGTCCATGTTTTTTGCTGAATTTAGAATGAGGGGGGCTCCCAGTCATGCATCCAAAGAATGTGGTTCTGTATTTCTTTTGCTCTAGAGGATCTTTCTTGTTCACAGCATTCACGATGTTATACAACTTCTTTTTTTGCCTCATTCATAAGTTGAGGGTGAGGATTACAGCAGAAGGGATGTAAGTAATCTAAATTACTTTGACCTCGCTAATACTGGCTTCTCCTTTTAGTTCTGCTAGAGGATCAAGTGTAGCTTTTCCTGATATCTCAGTCACCACTAAGAGCTCCAACCCTGGTGCTTGGAACCCTTTAGTCATCTCCACCTACATGTTATAATGGCAACTTGTGATGGTAGGTTTGGGACTGTCTAAGAAGTTGGTCATAGTTGTTCAAGCCTGTGCTCACTACGCCACTTGAGTCAAGCTATCCTGGCTGATGACAGCTGATAGCCAGAAACCGGTCCTAGGATTCTTGATTCTGAACCAGGGAAGACATTGCTTGGCAGTTCGGGCTGGACTGTTCCCATGAGGCACAGGGTCAAGACTGATTTGCATATGGCCATGTCAATCAATCAATCAATCAAAGCATTTATATAGCGCACTACTCACCCGGTGGGTCTCAAGGCGCTAGGGGAGGGGGGGTCCGCTACTGCTCGAACAGCCAGGTCTTGAGCTGCTTCCTGAAGGCAAGGTGGTCCTGGGTCAGGCGGAGGTGGGTCGGGAGGGAGTTCCAAGTCTTGGCGCCATGTCTGAACTGGGGTGGCTTGGTGAGCGAAATAACGATGGATTCAACCCAGATCTGTGACTGGGGTGAATGTTTTGCCAATGTGCAACATTCCGTCCATCATCTTGTGTATTTTGCTGTTCGCCCTATGTGGGAAGGGTATTCCCAGACGTGGCTCATTACGCCACTGGAGTCAAGCTATCCTGGCTGATGATGGCTGATAGCCAGAAACCGGTGTCTGGCTCACTAGTTAGAAGCGGCAGACTCTGAAGCAGAGATCAGGTCCGGGACCAGGGTTCAATTCCCAACGCGGCAGGGTCTTGGGCTCAATGTCCCCGGACTTGATAATTCTCGCCTCAGCGCCTACTCTAATCATGGGTCCCACGCTGCAACTCTGGGCAATAGCTTGCTTAATCTCCACAACGGCCCCAACAACACTGGGATTCCTGGCTTCACCTTGGGGGTGCCATGGAGGGGCATCTCACAAGGAAAACCAGAAAGGGTTCCACAGCGTTATACAGCGCTGGGACGCCCGTTGCGGGGGCAGCTGTGCGCTTTACAAGTGTACATTTACATTTACATTTACATGACGGCTGATAGTCAGAAACCGGTCCTAAGATGCTTGATTCTGGTCCAGAGAAGACATGGCTTGGCAGTTCGGGCTGAAATGTTCCCATGAGGCTCAGGGTCAAGACTGATTTGCATATGGCCATGTCTGAACTGGGGTGGCGTGGTGAGCAAAATAACGATGGATTAAACCCAGATCTGTGACTGGGGGTGAATGTTTTGCCAATGTGCAAGTTTCCATCCATCATCTTATGTGTTTTGCTGTTCGCCCTATGTGGGAAGGGTATGCCGAGACATGGGTCCCGTGCTCACTACGCCACTGGAGTCAAGCTACCCTGGCTGATGACGGCTGATAGCAGAAACCGGTCCTTAGGATGCTTGATTTTGGTCCAGGGAAGACATGGCTTGTCAGTTCGGGCTGGACTGTTCCCATGAGGCACAGGGTCAAGACTCATTTGCATATGGCCATGTCTGAACTGGGGTGGCGTGGTGAGCAAAATAATGATGGATTAAACCCAGATCTGTGACTTGGGGTGAATGTTTTGCCAATGTGCAACATTCCGTCCATCATCTTGTGTGTTTTTCTGTTCATCCTATGTGGGAAGGGTATGCCCAGACATGGGTCCCATGCTCACTACGCCATTGCAGTGTAGCTATCCTGGCTGATAGCCAGAAACCGGTCCTAGGATGCTTGATTCTGGTCCAGGGAAGACATGGCTTGGCAGTTCGGGCTGGACTGTTCCCATGAGGCACAGCTTCAAGACTCATTTACATATGGCATGCCTGAACTGGGGTGGCGTGGTGAGCAAAATAACAATGGATTAAACCCAGATCTGTGACTAGGGGTGAATGTTTTGCCAATGTGCAACATTCCGTCCATCATCTTGTGTGTTTTGCTGTTCACCCTATGTGGGCAGGTTATGCCCAGACGTGGGTCCCGTGCTCACTACGCCACTGGAGTCAAGCTATCCTGGCTGATGACGGTTGACAGCCAGAAACTGGTCTTTAGATGCTTGATTCTGGTCCAGGGAAGAAATGGCTTGGCAGTTGGACTGTTCCAATGAGGCACAGGGTCAAGACTGATTTGCATATGGCCATCTCTGAACTGGGGTGGCGTGGTGAGCAAAATAACAATAGATTAACCCAGATCTGTGACTGGGGGGAATGTTCTGCCAATATGCAACATTCCGTTCATCATCTTGTGTGTTTTGCAAGCCTGTAGAAGAACATCAATGCTGCAAAGCTGCAGAACTAATCACACAATGTTCCATATGTGCACCATCCAATATTCTGAGTACTCAAAAAATCATCAATTATCTGTGCTGTCTTGGTGTGTGCACTGTCCCTATTGCACACCCTTAAAAATAAAACAATTGCTGGAAATCTAATCTCATCTAAACTATTAATGTGTCTTGGGACTGGAAAATGGGCTCACTACCAGGGAGTGCTTTGCAGTACTGGTCATATCTTTTCTTTGGTGGTGTTCCTTGCTAAACCCAGATCATGTGAAGCAGTATACTTCTTATAGTTTTTACACATTGGATTTATTTTGGATCTGGTCATAACTACATTATGGGCTACCATAAACTCTTCCAGGATCGTTAGTGTGCTGGTGTAGCTTTCAGGACTTGCACTGATTATCTGTTCAAAGGATTTTCTCCAATGTAAATGTAGATTATCCTCCTGATTAAGGTCCTTTTTTAGGTTTCGCCTGGCGTCCGCTGCGCAGGCGAAATCTTTTGAGAAGCAGTATGGGGCTTTGACCCTCCTCTCTGTTCCATTGGCTAGCTCCATAAATGGAGGCTAGCCATTGGAACAGAGATGCATCAGTCATTGCCCGAGCAGATTCGTGGGCGTTCCGGCAATTTTTTCGCTCTCCGCCCCTTTGTGAACGTCATTGCGGCGGTGGTTTATTTTTTTTAAAAAGTTTTTTTGGGTCATTCCTCCAGGCTGACCGCCGCCGGAAGAAGTCCAGGTGAGTGCTCCCCTCCCGCTGTCCGTGGGCCCGTTCCTGCCCCCCCTCCCGTTGTCCATGTGCCCGTTCCCAACCCCCTCCCGCTGTCCGTGTGCCCGTTCCCGCACCCCCTCCGATGTCCGTGTCTCCAGCCCCACTTGTAAATGCTTGTTTTATGCTGCATGCAGAGTTGTCCTCGGCCTACCCTGGCTTTCATTGGGTCACGTGTTCTTGATGAGAAGGTGACATCCTCATAGACTTTTCAACCCTCGAGACCCTCCCTCTCCATCTGGATGCGAAAGTGAGACCTGCCGTGCAATGGATAAAGAAGAAAAGTACAAAGCATATTTCGCAAAAGTCACAGTCTACATTTTTTTCATCAATGCTTGCTTAATTTTCTTCTTACACTGGCAGCACTAACTTAAAGGTTGAACTTATTGAAGTAGGTGTTAAATTGACATCACTCCCTGCAGGTTTGGGGTTTGTTTGTGTTTTTGTGCGCACCTTTCACTTGATCTGCTGTACATTCAAAGATGGCCGCTTGATTCAAGTGGTCCGCTTTCTCTTTCTACCATTTGACCAGTGGCACTGTTTATGCCTCGGTCATGTGACCAGCAACCAATGGGGTGGCGGAGCGGAAAAGTTTGAACCGAGCTTGGGGTACCGGAGCTCTGCCGGCGAGAGTGGCCGGTTAAGAGCCTGCGTCTGTGGGAGAGGAGGGGTGGACAGGTCAGTGAGTAGAGTGGAGGGGGAGCGCAGTGATGCACAGGAGGAGTGTAGGGGCTTTAACTCCATCTGCGGCTGAGCCCTGTGAGCCTTTCTCGCAGGACAGGGCACTGCCTGCCGGTACCGGGCTCTGCACCCACCGCCCGCGGCCCTCCAGGTTAAGTAGCAGCTGCCCTGGGCCGGTAATATGACCCCCCTCACTCCCACCCAGAACGGCAGTGAGGCGAGCGGGCCTGCCCCTCCTCTTCCTGAGAGTGCTAAGAACAGAGTTGCAGAATCATGCTTATTACACCTGCTTTGTAAATGTGGACTCCACCTGGTGGCTTACAGACCTCAGACCCACCAAACCCGCAAACAAGAAACCTCGTCTCATCATAGACAACACTCTGGACATGCAGCACCCGGAAAATGGGCACCCAAGCCCTCCTCACCAGCAGACCAGACTATGAGGCAGTCTGTCCTCAGGAATAACCAACCATTTCATAAGACTTCAGACCATAAAGACCTCAGCTGCCAGACCAGTCCTTAATCTCCAATGCCGAGGCTATAACACACTCCACTTTAAGCAGCTCTACTGACTCCTAATACATTTTGTGTGCTTCACACTTTAAGCTCCTCACCCACGCCTACAAAGTGCTCCAAAACATAGGCCTTACCTATTTGAACAACTACATCCAATTCCATCAAGCTGCCCAGGGTCTGACCACCTCACCAATCTGGGTATACCCTTGCTGTACTGAACGTCAAACCAAGCCAAGACGGTACAAAGAGGCCCCCTTGGCTGTGCTTGCTCCCCCGCCCCCTGGTTCCCCTTCCCCTGGCTGTGTTTTCTCCCCTGCAACCTGGCTGTGCTTGGTTCTCTGCCATTTGGCAGTGCTTGCTTTCCTGCCCCCTCGCTGTGCTTGCTTCCCTGCCCCCTCGCTGTGCTTGCTTCCCTACCCCCTCGCTGTGCTTGCTTCCCTGCCCCCTCGCTGTGCTTGCTTCCCTGCCCCCTCACTGTGCTTGCTTCCCTGCCCCCTTGCTGTGCTTGCTTCCCTGCCCCCTCGCTGTGCTTGCTTCCTTGCCCCCTCGCTGTGCTTGCTCTCCTGAGTGTGTGTGTGTGGCTCTGGGTGTGTGTGTGTGACTCTGGGTGTGTGTGTGTGACTCTGGGTGTGTGTGTGTGTGGCTCTGGGTGTGTGTTTGTGTGGCTCTGGGTGTGTGGCTCTGGGTGTGTGTCTCTGGGTGTGTGTGTGGCTCTGGGTGTGTGTGTGTGTGGCTCTGGGTGTGTGTGTGTGTGTGTGTGTGGCTCTGGGTGTGTGTGTGTATGTGGCTCTGGGTGTGTGTGTGTGTGTGGCTCTGGGTGTATGTGTGGCTCTGGCTCTGGGTGTGTGTGGCTGGCTCTGGGTGCGTGTGTGTGTCTGGCTCTGGGTGTGTGTGTGTGGCTCTGGGTGTGTGAGTGTGGTAGTAATTGCTGCCTGCTGAGCTCGTCCGTAGGGTCCAATCGGTCTCATATTTGCGAGAGATTACGTTATTGGCAATGTAAATGACAATGCTATTTATTTATCTGTTTTCAAAACCAACACATAAATACAAATTTTGTCATTTACAATGCCAACAGTTTTAACTTTTCCAAAGGCGAAACCGTTGCATTGTAAATGCCTGTTTGGTATCTGCCACTTCTTCTATAGCAATGGGAGAGTTGTGCTCCTTTTCATGGCTCTGGTCCTTTGGGTATTTCCAGATCGAAGATTTGGTGGGAAGTCCGAAAGCTATGTTGGGATGACTCAGAAATACTTAAGATATCCAATATTGAGTCTTCATGAAATGAAGGGGAAGAGTTTACTCAGGAGATGGAAAACTATAACTTAGCTAGAATTGGAAAGACAGTGATGTAAGATGAATATCCAAGAAGACCAAAACACTTACATAATTGGGAAGAAATTGATTATTTAGTGATTTCCATACTAATATGATACAAGAAGGATTTTTTAAGTGTTTTTTTTAATTTATGAAAGTGTGAAAGCACCTTTATAAGACATTGAAATAGCAGGTATCAGTAGGAACAATAACTTGAAAGAATTGCAATCAATGACAAATACATTGGAAGACTGAACTTAAGATTCTGACTGTTCAGTCAGGGGATGTGGTCAAGAGACCTCTAAACCCACTGCCTTTTTTAATGCTTCATTGATCAAGAACAAAGTACTCTGCTGTCAACAGTAACATTAGGAGCATGACATCTCAGAAAAAGTAATATATATTACAATCTGCAAATAAACCATTAAGCAGATCATAGAAACAATATGATGACAGTTTAAAAACATTGGACTATGTAAGATATCTCAACAACATATAATTAAAATTTTGAGAGTAAGAAACTATATTGGCATTGAAGGTAAATAACACTGAAATAAATAGTGACACACGCATACAGATACAATCAATACATTACAAAAATATTAATAATCATTAACAACCTAACCTGACAACAAAGTAATCACCATTCCAATAATGCCATTGGAAATAATAACAAAAAGAATGTTGGACTAATAAGTATTGTTGGGGAGGTTCAAAAGTGTTAACCTCAAAAACAGGTTTTAAATAGTGTCTGACTGAGGCCTATTTAAGTAAGTAGTAAAAAGTGAGTTGTAATGTAAACTGAATCAAATAACTTTTATGATAATAACTAATGTCATTCCACAATGCTTTATATCAAAGTTTTATAACATATTTACTATTTGGGCAAATTTGTTGGATGGCAATTACAATTCAAAAATCTACCAATTGACCTTTAACTGGCAATTCCAATCTGGAATCAGACGTCCTACTGTATATTGTGAATTGATAAAATGGAACATTAGTATTGGCAGACTCATTAATAACAGGCCAAACTATAGTACAAAAACAGTAACTTCTGAACAAGACCAACGACCTTCTGAAATAGTATTTATAAATTTAAATATCATAGCTGGAGTTATAAACAGTATTACAAAAGTTAAACAAGTTTGTGTAAAAGAAGCTGCTCTCGAAGTACAATAACGTTTAGATCAAATTTTGTCCCATTTTGAAAAAGAACATTCAGTATCTCTAGCCGCTTCCCACACTCAATATAGCTATTTTCTCAGCCTTGGTTAAAAAACAGGCATAAATTAGAGCAGGTCAATGACATGTGGAATTTCTATTCAATATACAATATATGTTATTATTTAATGAGTTTTTAATCACATCAGAGAGTTCTTGTAATTTATTGACATTCATTATCACATTGGAGTTTTGCTCTGAATGTATCTGGAAGATCATAATTTTTTTTCAAATGATCAAAAGCTATAAACAATTTATATTGTGACGAGAACATGATCTTACTATTAACCTCTTCAATGTATCGGACGGCCCCAGGTTGTCCAACGTTACGGTGGGCATGTGTGTCGGACGGCGGGAGACTGTCCGAACTGCGCACGCGTCAAATCCGGCCGCATCGTTGCGGAATTTGCGCCACGTCAATGGGGTTAAAAGTAATAGATTTCTTGTATGGAATTAGGGATTTAAAAACATGTCCCTGACCTTACCTTCTGCAGGTATTGTTAATAGTAGGTCCAGATAGTCTCTACGGTCTATGCAAGAAACTCCTGAAATGAGAAAGGCATTATAAAAGGTAATTCCCCAAAACCTAAATAGGAGCAATTACGCATTGAAATGGCCATGTGATATGAAGAAAAGCCAGGAAATGTTACTCCCCTTAAAACATTTCAATCTGGATACTGACATTCTAAGTCTTTTATGATTCCACAAGAATGTGGATAATAAGGAATTACTATTTTTGAAAAAAGATTTAGGTAAATTAGTAGATACCATCCAAAACATATACATAATGATGGTTACATCATAATCTTTATTGTGTCTAATATGCCCACCAAGAAAGATGAAGTGGAAGCCATTTATCAGATAAACCAATAACCTTATTTTTCATATAATCAAGATGAAGTTTAGTAGAATCTCTGATAGAGTTGAAAACCATATACATAGTTGTTTTATTGTAGTATTGTTCCAAATTAGATTATATTTTGTAAACATAGACCTAAGCTAAAATCTATTCAAGGACAAACTTTCTGATTTGTCAATATTCGATTTATAGCCAGAAAAGTGGAAGATAAATAAACATCTTGAAGGACCAATGGAAATGAAATCAATCGATCCTGTACATATTAAAAATAACATCAGCATATGCTGATAGTTCAATCGCAAAACCTTTACAAAGCAACCCTATAATATCATAATTTTGTTTGATAAGCATTAAAAAAGTTTTCAAGACTAGAACACACCATCTAGGAGATAAAGGACAATCCTACCTTGTACCTTTTTGCATAGCAAAGTATGAGGATGTTATACCCTCAAAAAAGACAGTGAATTAGAAGATATTATATGAGTGATTTAGGACCAAAACCATATAATTTTAGTGACCTCAACAAAAAGTTCCTATTCACGTGAACACATTTCTTTTCTGTATCCAATGTAATAACAGCATAGGGAGAGGAACAACCAGCAGCGTAATGGCTTATTATGTTTAAAGAGGTTCTTGAATTGTTTGATGATAGTCTTCCTTTAATCAATCCTGTCTTTCTGGAATATAAAATTTAGGTAAGTCGTTTTCTAATCTGGTGGGAAGTGTTTAGCATATATCATACAGCCCATATTAATAAGGGAAATTATTCTACAATAAAAAAAATCTCTTTCACTCTTTGTAATTAATCATGTCATTTTATCAAGAAAAACAACCCTAGATGAATTATTCTTTAAAGGTTCGTATAATCTAGGAATTGAAATATCAGAAAAATGCCAATACATTTCCAAGGAAATCCATCTGGCCTAGGGGATTTCAATTTTTTCACACAGAAACTAGCTATTTGTACGTCATCTAATTTCAGGTATTCACCGCCAGAAAAAGAATATTACAATAGATAATCTTTATAGATAGTGAATACACAGGAATCAACATTTTCTTCCAAGGGACCAGTATCAAAGGAATATAGATCTTCGTAATACATTTTAAAGACAGTTATTCATCTCTTATTTGCTAGTATATATTCTCCTTGTTGTTTTTTTGGGCATATTGATGTAAAATCTCTTTTTTAATGAGCTATTAATTAACCCATTTTATTTTGACCTCCAGATAATGTTGCTTTAGCTTTGAATAAAAGAATACTAGCATGCTCTACAGATATCCTATTAAATTCTTTTTTGTTTTTCACTACTTCTTCAAGAGTATATTGAGATTTAGTAGTAAAGTGTTTATAGTCAAGGTCAGTCAACATTTTGAAATATTATGTTATTCATCTTTTTTTATGCAACCCATCATTTATGATAAAGGCTGTAGCTGCAGCTTCAAACACATCTTAATTATTTTATGTTGTTGTCTCTAAATGATGGTTGAATAAAATGAATCCCTCAACAAAATTCCAATTGTTTACTACAAACATCATATGAATTAGGAGTGTAGTATTAAACCTCCATCTGTTATATCATACCACAAAGATATTCAAATGAAAATCAGTAATTATAGGAGTGTGATCTAAAATAAGAATCACACCAGTTTCTGAACCTAATGTTTTACTACCACTATTAGATTTAGTGAAAATATAATCAATTCTATCGGTTTCATGTCAGCAGTGAGGCATACTATAAAACTCGAAAATCTCCAAAGAATACTTACAAAATAAAAAGAAGTAAAGATTGAAAGTATATTTATGATTAGAACAATCCAGTGGTTTTGATGATGTGGAATGCAAATATGGTTATGCAGTATGTTGATAACTTAATTGCTGTTGCTCGCTGTGTTACATCATATATAACAAAATCTGATAAGACAGAGTTGAAAGAAATGTGGGAAGAATTTCACAAGAGAAGACTCTTAGTAACAAATTGTACAGCTTTTGTTTGAAGATGCTTTCCCATCGGGAGATTGGATTGTACGAATGTTCGGATCGGTTGACATCTGCAAGTTTGTATTCAAAGTCAAGAGGAATCATTTGGGTAATTCTAGGTCTTGCTGCAACACGAAATCGAGTATTGAAATCTGTACAAGAAATTGAATACTTAGCATTAAATGAACCGGAAAGTACATATATTGTTAAAACAAACATGTTGGATACGTCCTATCTTAAAAGAAGTTCACATCTGGAAAACATATGTCTCTTTGAAGTACTGCAATATTACAGCTTTAAGAGAAATGTTACAGAAAATATAAATGAAGAAAAATATGCAGTACTTGGATGTGATGGATGTTTGGTAAAACGTACCAAAGGAAATCTTATTAATCACAGGAAAGTCAGTTGTGATACTTTAGATAAAAGGGAATTTTTCTATTTAGTACTTCTGCAACTCTTGAAGCCTTGGCGTACTGAAATGGAATTACTTGAAGATTTTGAGTGCTATGAAGATTTTTTTTTTAATGCATGTAAAGGTAGCATTGAATGCACAGTTTTTCTAAATTATCTACAAATGTTGAATGAAGAGATTGAGAGCCTTGGTCTCCATACTGATTCTGACCTGTCCCAATTGGGAGAAGTTACTAATGGGCCGGGGGAGATAAGTACGGTGGTAAGAAACCTAAGGTATATAAAGCTTTATAACAACTCCTTCATGAACATGGTCTAGTCGATGTATGGCCCAGGCTAAAACATCCAGAACCAGGATATACTCACTATTCGTGTCCCCATCAAAAATTGACCAGATTAGACTACTTTTTTGTAACTAAAACTCTCCTAAAAGATGCACAAATACAAATCTTTCCCTGAATAACATCGGACCACCACCCAGTTTTGTTGAGACTTGCAATGCGTGGCTTAATGTGACCTAGAAGTACATTTTCCTTTGACAGGAAATTATTAGTAAATGAGGAGTTTGTTAGTCACATATGTAACTATGATTAACTGGCTTTTTAATGCACATGCACTTTATTCTCCCTCCCCTTTTTCTCCTCCCCTGTCTTTTTAACAATTTTTAACAATTGTAATTTCATTTAAATGTAACTACTTTGCTGGGTAATATCTTTTAGCTGATTCTTTCATTGAACTATTTCTTGTAATGCTCTTTTTATGGTTCCTAAAAAATTATGGCAACCGAATAAAAGATTTATGACTGATTGACTGACTGACTAGTCACATACGTAAATGGGTGACACAATTTCTAACCAAAGTCTGGGATGCAATGAAAGCAGGACTCAGGGGGGAGATACTAAGATTAGGATTACATGCGCAGAAGCTGCTTAGACAGCACCAGATGCTGCTATATGAGGATATACGCCGCTCCGAATGCAATTTGATAGATGCAGTCCAGGGAAAGGCAGATATTACACAGGCACAAACAGAGGTGGCATGGTGTAAGGCTAAGATCAATGAGGAATGGGCCAAAGATATTGCTAAAAAATACCACCTTTTTAAGAAAGAGTGTTATGAGTTTGGGGAGGCAACAGGTAGATGCCTTGCAAAAAAGATTAGATGTAAGGAGGTGAAGAACTCTATTGCAGCAATTGAGGATTCGGCAGGGAACATAATGGAAACACTGGAGGGTATTTTAGAAGTGTTCAGGGCGTTTTATAAGAGACTGTATTCTGTGGATAGTGATACTCAAGGAGAAGGGGAGGAGTATATAGGGATCCCCATAGGATAATCCTTAATGAAGAAGATAAGAGAATATTAGAGGAACCTATTTCAATGCAGGAGCTGATAGACGCCGCAGGTTCTCTGGCTATAGGGAAAGCTACTGGCCCCGATAGGCTCCCACTAGAAATATATACACTTTTGTTACCAGAAATCCAGGCAGATATGCTTGCTGTGGCACAAAAAGGGGCTGCCCCGGCATCTGGGATGAAGCCGATATCAGTATTTTTCTAAAAAAAGATAAACCTCCCACACTGCCAGGGGCATTTAGACCGATATTGCTCATAAACTGCGATCGTAAAATCTAAGCGAAAATATTAGCTGCACGGCTTTCTCGTGTTATTACGGCCTTGGTTTCGGTCTATCAACATGGATTTATACCAGGTAGAGGCACGGTCAACCATAGTAGAGATAATAGCAGAGTAACAACATTGCTGAATATTGCCAACACATGCAAACTGCCATGTGGGGTGATATTACTGGATGCAGAAAAGGCTTTTGACCATGTCTCCTGGGAATTCTTATGGGCCACAATGAGGTTGCATGGAGTTGGTACTGGGTTCATTCAGGCAATAAAGACAATGTATAGATCCCCAAAGGTACGAATATTTGCATTAGGGTTAGAATCGAACCCTGAAACCATATCAAGAGGACCTGACAAGGATGTCCCTGTTCTCCTCTGCTATTTGCACTATATATCAACCCGTTCCTAAATCTATTGGAACAAAGATTGAATGACCAACTATTAGGCCCTAGGTCAGAACAGGTTGATATATTTGCATATGCAGATGATATAGCAATAGTTTCTCTGGATCCTGCCATCACACTCGTACAGACTGAACAACTGGCATCAATATATGGGAGGAGCCCAGGGTACAAATTAAACCTAGCAAAAACACAGGTAATATGTACTGATCAACTCGATTTAATGATCCGAGAGTTATGAAAGAGGTAACATATTTGAGAATACGCCTGAATGCGTGCCTGGACTCACTGGTTAAGTCTAATTGGGACCCCCTTCTCAGTAAGATTAAAAACATGGCTTGCAGCTGTGAGGAATGGCCGCTGCCTATACGAGCTCCTTCCCTCCGGCAGTTATCCTGATCCATCTCTAGCCATCCGAGGGGATATGATCCCGTGAGGGGGTGTGTGTCTGCCTTCTGAGCCCCCCAGGTAGCTTTTGGACCCCTGTGGTGACATCCTCCGTATTGTGATCATCCGAGCTGTGTAGCTCGCCGGCGCGGTAATGGCGGCCCTGCTGTTTTGACTGTTCTAACACCCGTGCTGTGGCCTGTGAGGGGAGGTGGCCCCTCACTGGAACGGAGACCGGGTCCTGGGAGCTCCTCTGCCGACGCTGAAGTGCGGCGATTAGGCAGCGGCGACGAGAGACCTGCATGAGTGGGACAGCGGCACCCGATTTAGTGCTCCGAGGGGCAGTTTGCGGCACCGGCAGACGCCCTTCTACTTGAGGGCCTGGCTTTGCGGCCTACGCGGGAGAGGAGGTCAGGAGGCAGCCAGAGGTCCGAAAGCGAGGCGCTGTGGACATCTGGGTAACCGGAGGAGGCCCAGAATAGGTGATAGCGGTGAGCTCCAATAGAACTATTGGTCCTGCTGCTCCCGGAGGTGGGCAGAAGAGGCCCGTGAGCACTAGAGACTGTTGGAAATTGGCGGCCAGACCGGGGACTGTTCTACGAGTATTGAGGCCTGTGGACTGCGGCCTACAGGAAGTTTGCCTGTGTTTGGAGGTGGCGGAGCCTGGCTCCCCCACAGTGACTTGTACTTTCTAGTGGTGGGGGGCAGTCCTGGGAACAGGTGGTGTGCTGAAGGAGTTCTGGCTGTGGCCCACTACCCGAGCATAGTGTAGCCTGTCTACAGGCCTATTTGCTGCGCTTTGGATGTGGAGAATGAAAGACAGAAGCCCAACGTTAGGCGACCTAGGAGACGAGGTGGGCGAATGTGTGCGGCCTAGTTGGGTCCCTCTGCCGAATTGGATGCGTTTGAGGGTCCCGTGGAGAGCCCTACTTACCTGTTCTGGTGGTGACTACAATAAAGTCTAGGCGTGCGGACCCTTTGATGTGGGTGGTACGCTGGGGCTGAGACGTTGCTCCGGCGAGCCCCTGTCCTCGAGCTTATATTGCTGAGGGGTGTATCGGCCCTCCACGGTGCCTCCTGAGGAGCTGCGGTGTTGCTACGGTGGAGCGAGGTGGAGAGTGTCTGCTAGTGGGCTGTGCCAAAAAGGCTAAGAGGTATTTCGCTGGGTGTGGGAGCGGCTGGCCCCTGACTCCTGCTGTTGGTCAACCAGAGTAAAGGCCTGCTTGAAGTGTCTGACTCCGGGGAGGGCAGCTCTGGGTGCGGGATTCCGTCTTATCTGTTTCCTTCGATTGGATGGGACGATATCATCTGGGCTGCCCCTGGCCTTTGTCTGAAAATTAGGAGCTCCGCAAACATGGCTAGGGGAGGGAAGGGTCCCAAGGCTACCGCCCAGAAGCAGTTGGCGAAGTTCGAATGGTCAAAATCAGGTGAAAAAGGTGATTTGTCGTGATCGGAAAGAGATGGGGCGGCGGTGGCCCCTGTACCTGGACCAGAACTAACCCTTCATGATGTCATGGCGGCAATAGGTGGAGTGCGTACTTCAGTGGATTTGGTCACTGTTAAAGTCTCGCTGCTCAGAGAAGACTTTAAGAAAAGGGATGAGAAAGTTAAGGAACTTAAGATAGCGACAAGCGCCCTTCATACAGACACATCGGAGCTCCAGAGGCAGGTACTCGACATGCAGCAGATGCAGGCGAGGATGCTACAGCAGCTGGATGATTATGAAGGCAGAGCCCACCATAGTAACATTCAAATTTTTGGGGGTTCCGGAACAGACGGAGGGGCCAGCTGCTGATTTTTATGTGGAGGAGCTCATTACGAAACACCTAAAGCCCAAGATGCTGCCTAGCTTTTTCTCAATAGAGAGAGCCTACAGGGTACCAGGCGCAGACCGAAGCCGGGCACACCTCAGAGACCCATGATTGCGAGGGTGTTCAATTATCGTGATAGAGATATCATACTGCAGACTTCACGGTCCAGCCCGCCATTAAAGATTGACAACTACGAGGTGGTGTTCTTCCCGGATTTTACGGCCAAGGTTCAGGCGCAACGCAGAAGTTTCCAGGTGGTGAAGAAGGAGCTGAGTGATCGAGAGGTGAAATATGAAATGCTCTTCCCGGCACAGCTGAGAGTGGAATCGGAAGGCAAGTCGTGGTTCTTCGACTCACCTGAGGCAGTCTGGGACTGGATGGAGGGATGGAGCACAGTGGGTGGCCACAAGAGGGACTGCCCCAGTAGATCTGGCACGCAAAGAGGAGTCCAGCTGGAGGCGGCGAGCACTGATCCGACTGTGGAGATTAGTCGGCTGGAGGAGCAGGACAGATTGACCTTGCTGTGGGACTGATGTGCCTGGAACTGGCGGAATACGCAAGTAATGGGCATGGGCAGGGGGGCGAAGGATTCACTGATATGAGACTGTTTCTACATCTAAGGGATCTATAGCATGGTTCTATTTGATGGGTATATAGACGTTATATGACATTGCTGTGTTATTGTGTCTAATGGATGGCTACGAATTATGATAACTGTATTGTGTATCTGCGGGGGGTCGGTTCCTCCTGCGTTTTTAGCATTTCAGGGGGGGTGAGAGGCGCTCTGCTATGTTTGGGGGTGGGTAGTTCAACATCCACAGGCAGGGAGGCAGCGAAGGGGGTAGAATTGGAGGTTTGGGTTGGGGGGGTGTTTTTCAGTTTATTGCTGCTTTCAAGTTTGTGGTGAACTCTTATGCCACGGATTGGATAGCCTGCTAAATATGTGTTTCGGAGAGGAGTCCAGAATTATTGTACTGTGTGGCTATTTTCTGTTTTCTTTGTTCTTATTCAATGTGACAGATTCAGATGTGATAGTGCTGCATCCACTTGCCAGTTGCGTAAAAAAGTGATTGCTGTATTATTGACCTGTTGGGTTATGAGGAACTGTTTTATTTTCAATGTTTTTATGTTATGTGATGGACTAAATGTTGATGCGGATGCCTTTCTATGCAAGTTGCCTACCAAAATGTTCAGTTTGCTTAAAATGCGTTTCGGGGAAGAGCCTCATAGGGACTGTAATGTATTGAACTGTTTTATTTTCAATGTTCTTCTTTTATGTGACGGACTAAATTTTGATGCTGATGCTTTTCTTTGCAAGTTGTGTACCAAAATGTTAGCTATGTTATTGACCTGTTTGATTTTGCCAGTAGCCGTGCTGGGAGATGGGGGCTGAGCGGTAATCATGGTTTAGGTGATAAAATAAAGAGAGGCATTATCCAGCAATACCTGAAGAGACAGTCCCCAGACCTGGTTCTCCTACAGGAGACCCACTTGGTTGGCAATAAGAGTAGGGCCCTCAATAGATGGGGTTATAAGATTCTGATACATGCTGAATATACCACTGGTTCCAGAGGCACAAGTATCCTGGTCCGAAGGAACACGCCACAGATTGTCTAAAATGTGTGGGTGGATTGGGGGGGGGGATTTGCAGTGGTTGAGGCCCAATGGGAGGGGAAGGCTCTGAATATAGTCTCGGTCTACTTGCCTCCAGCGCTGGGTAGAGAGGTCTTGATGGAACTGGGCCACATACTGACTAATCTTCCTTAGGGTACTCTGTTACTGGGAGGGGACTTTAATATGACGATGGATGACACGATCGACAGATACCCGCAGAGGCAGGGGGCACGGCCGAATGAGCTTATGGCGGAGTTTACGGTGGCAATGGGTCTAACTGATGTGGGGTGGGAGTTGCATAGTGCAGGGTTGGGTTTTACGTATTTTTCTGGTGTGCATGGCAGTCTCTCCCGGATAGACTATTTTTAACATATACGGCCTCTGTAGGGAATTTTAGGAAGCCCTGGACATATCCCCGAGGTCTCTCAGATCATTCCCCAGTTGGAATAGACCTCACTCACGGAACTAAGCGGCAGCATAGCGCCATTGTCATTAACCCATGGTTGCTTAAAATTCCGGATGTAAGGGAAGACCTTGGGGTGCAGACCCGGTACTTCCTGGAGGAGAACATAGGGTCGGTGACGTCGGCGCAGACGATATGGGAGGCCTATAAAGTGGTCCTTAATGGATATGCCCTGTCATTGAAAGTGAAATACATAGCAAAAAGGCGTGAGCTTCTGGTGCAACTAGAAGAAGTCCTTCGGGAGCTTGAGGCAGCGCATGAAATGAGTCCTTCAAGAGGAAACATTGCTAAGCCTGAAACTAAAAAAGAGGAATATAAGCTTAAGGCACGGGAACATATGATGACTAAACAGGCAGCTACCCAACAAAGGCTATATGAACTTGGCAATAGGGCGGGAAGGACGCTTGCATGGCTGGAGAAAAAAGAACAAGGTGCGCAATGGGTGACCTGATTGACCATTCCAAGTGGTGCGGTTCTTAGCCACCCTAACAAAATAGCAGAGGCATTTGTTGATCATTTTGAGTCGGTATATTCGCCCTCAACGACATATTCATCAGAGGAATCATGCCAATTACTGGCGGAGAGTGATGTACCAACTCTCTCAGAGGTAGATAGGGAACTGTTGGATGCGGATCTCTCTAACGAGGAGATTCAAAAGGCCATTGGCCCCATTAAATCTGGAAAGACCATGGGGCCAAATGGCACCCCGTGGAATTTCTTAAGCCTGACCCCCCGATTGGGCTTACTTAATATATGGGAAGACACAGACCTTACTGAAACGGAGAAGCAGTTTGCGACGCTAGGTTTCACGCTAATTAAGAGAGAAATAGCGAGGGGCTGGGGAGGTGTTGTATCGCCGGCAGTGGCAGTATGGCAGAAAGAGCTCGACAGATGTATGATAGCTGAGAAGGAAGTGTTTATAGCCAGGGGGTGCCCGAAGAAGTGGGATAGGAAGTGGTTCCGATGGAATTCATAAAGAGGAGAGATATGTGTTTCGCCTGTGGTGGAATTGGAAATACGAAGACGAAGGGACGGAGAGAACATTGTTTAAGTTATATGCTATTCCAGCCTTGGTCCCAAGTATGGTGCTAAATGTAACTTGCAAGTGTAATATCTGAATAGTGGATGTGTAGTCTGTCATGTAATTTTTCAATAAACATATTTAAAAAAATAAAATAAAAAAAAAGATTTGGACAAGATGGAAAGTCTTCACTTATCAATGCTGAGAAGATGTAATGTTCTAAAAATGAACATTTTGCCAAAGGTTCTCTATTTTTTTAGAGCAGTTCCACTCAAGATTACAAGGAAACAGATGCAGAGATTGCAATCTATCTGCAATAGCTTTCTGTGGGCACAGGGGAAGCCGCGGCGAGCATGGAAATGTATGACCCTTCTGTGTGATAGAGGGGATTGGGCAGTTCCTAATTTCCAGTTCTACTACTGGGCATGTTTATTGCAGCGTATTGGAATTTTACTGGTTGGGACTAATGATGAAAGCGTAGGAGATGTGCATCATATTATCCAGTTGTTACTAGGCCCAATGGCAGACAGAACTTTCTTTAAAGTCCTCAAGGCCAAATAAGGAGACAGTTGAACATAGGTAGGACTAACCACTATACCTCCACGGATGCCGCAGCCTCACTTCCAGCTATCTTCCTAGATGGTATCAGGAACAGATGGAGAAGTAAAGGAATTACAACCCTGGGCCATTTAACAGATAGCAATGGTATTAAGACTTACACCTTATTTATTGATGGCTAACTATGATCTTCCCAAATCTGAATTTTTCAAATACTTACAGATTCTGGACTTTCTGTGTAAAAGGAGGGATATCTCATGCTTAGCCGAGAAAAGCAAGCTATTAGAAACTGTGAAGGGCCGGGGAAAAATTGGGAGCATATACCAGGCACTTATGGAATTACAAAAGGATGATGTTGAGACACAAAATGCTAAATGGAACACTAGACTGTTGGTAGAGGGCAATATTCTACAAGAATCTATTTTTTGTAGCTGATAAACTTCTAATATCCTTGAATTTAAAACCACAACAGTACAAAACTATGTTTAATTTGTATTATACACCATCGAAAATTGCGCGGTGGGCGGGATAAATGAGGATAAATGTACTCGATGTGTTAATGTTAATGTTAATGTTAAATGAGCTTGTAACGCGCACGGCTGCACCAGCCAAGGGGCGTCCCGGGGCTTGCCGTAAGAGGTGTGTCAGTGATGAGTGTTAGTTCTGTCACAGTGGGCAGTTGTACATTAACAGAAGAGATGGGTTTTTATCACTTTCCTGAAAGGTAGAAGCTCTTCGATTTTTCGAATATGGATAGGGAGTCCATTCCAGAGTCTTGCGGCGAGGTGTCTAAATGACCGTCCGCCCATTCTTGCTAGTTTGAAGCGGGGCACTACTGCCAGGTTCTGTCCTTCTGAGCGCAGCGCGCGTCGGGGGACGTACGATGTGAGAAGGGAACATAGCATGGGTGGGAGGCAGTTTTAAGGATTTTAAATGCAAGACAAAGGGTTTTGTAATGGATCCTTTTTTCTACGGGAAGCCAATGGAGTTTCATAAGGACAGTAGACACTGACTTATAGCGTGGGAGACCGGTTAACGCTCTCGCTGCGGCGTTCTGGACTCGCTGGAACCTAGCTTTCTCTGCTACATTTGCCCCTAACAAGAGAGAACTGGCGTAGTCCAATCTTGACAAGATGGCTGACTGCACCACGATTTGGCGGGTTTGGTGGTCAAAGAATTTTAGTATGGGTCTAAGATTGCGTAAGATACTGAAACAGGTAGCTGCTACCTTTTTGGTATGAAAAGTAAAAGATAGATCGGTATCCATCCAGAATCCCAAGTTTCTTACATGGCCTTTACATTCGGGAGGTTGGCCGAGTGTTTCTGGCCACCAATTGTTTCCCCAGGTCTTTGTTTGTTTTACCAATTAGGGAAAAAAGACAATGTATAGCAAACCAATGATAGTTATATCGCCCTTATATCGACCTCATTTCAAATTCTATGTAATAAATGATAATGATTCACTGAGACAGTAATATATCAAAATTATTTGATTATTTTCTTTTTCTTTCTATTTGTTTACTTTTTGTATTTTTTTAGAAGAACTCTTTATCATTTTTATCTCACTTAGTTTATAAAAAACATATGTAATTCATATAAGTTAACATTCAATAACATATAATACACATACTGACAAAAACAAAGCAATATCAACAAAGGTGCAAAAAAGTGCTATACGATATATTCAGTCGGTGGAAAATTTTGAAGAAGGCAATGCGGTAGAATGGAACACAACGCGTTTCGGCCAAAGGGCCTTCGTCAGGTGACCGTCATTCGTATATTACATATAGACTGGTGTATAACATAAACCTACACAGAAAAAAGTGAAAAAACACATAGAGTACAGATATGAATATTTGTGAATCAATGATATATATATTTTTTTACATATATACTGTCTAAGCATTTACTGCAAGGTCGAAAAAATACATCTTCATAACAATTTTATTTATATTAATCTAGGGTCGGTTGATTCTTATTTCAAAATGCAACTGCATATTTTATATAGAATATACTAGCAAATAGGTCACTTTTACTTCATGATATCTTTGTAAGCTCATTCATTACACTATCGGAAACAGTCGTTTGTAACATTTCTTTTAAAGCATTCTAAGTTGTATCGTCCCTTTCTTGGCCTTATTTCTTTTGGACTACATTTCTTTTACAGTTCCTTACATTTCTCATCTTAAAGATAGAAGATAAAACACGGTGGATAGATAGGGTTTAAGAGATGTTCAGAAAAAGATAGAGCAGAGGGTAATGTTCTAGATGTTGGTAGATTTCTGGTATAGGACTTCTTATTTACTCACTTCAACTTATTTTGATGAAGCGTAGACTCTGATTTTCCCAAAAACAGTTTGATTATCTTTAGTATATGTAGAATATGGTCGAAATATATATAACACTGAAAAGACAAATATGATCTTATTTAAACACCAGAAGATTTTTTTAGAAACTTTATTAACACAAGTTAGTGTTCGCCTATGTGGAAATACCTGATATTTTTTCTTTTAGTACCCCCTGTTGTCTGTAGATGTGCACAAAATTGATTTTAAGGGGAGTGAAGGTCATAGAAAATTCAGTACATATTCTCCTCCAATATGCATCCACGTGTTGACCTAGAATCGAAACAGCTTAGCAATTAATATTTAAGAATAGAGGTGCTCTTAAACCAAAACAAAGGTATTTTTAAATAATTGGGTCTTAATCCTTAAGTTCCGATGTTTTATTTTGGTACTATATTATAGTCTGCATTTTATTTCTAAAAGACATTTTTCATAGCTGTTTCTTTTACTCCCCTCTTATTTTATCAATTATTCTCCATGTACCACGATGTGTATATGGGTACCGGTTATACTTTTTGGTATAGAAAGACACATTGGATTTTCGTTTCCTACCTCAGTTCAGGTGCCGGAAAAATAAATCTTTTGCGCAGTAAATCTATCGTCCTTTGTTTGCCCTTTTTGATTGAAAACTTCTATTTTTCATCATTATTTGGGGGGATCCATATATTTCTTTTATTTCCTGAAATATTATCAGATAACACAATCACATACCATTCTTAAATTGGACGTGATGTATTGTTTTATTTGTTTATCTTATCGTTACCATTTTACCTTTTATCTAGTGGAGAAAGTCCTGGTCTTTCTTGTTAATCTGTCATGGATATGAAATCTGGATTACAAACAAAAGAAAAGAGGGTAACGTTAGTAAACCTCTTTCTTGCTTTTACGTTTTTTTATATATAAACGGTTTCTGGTATATAGCCTATTATTCAGCGAGAAGACATACCTTCAGTCTGATATCGATTTTCCGTATAGTGGGGTCTGCTGGTTTACACTTCCGCGGGTGCCGGCGCAAAACTGTTTAGAAAAACGCCCACTATTTATAGGTCAACCTTGTGTTACAGATTGACATTAAGGACTTTCAGCTGATCCTATTTTCGATTGTCCTTGTTTGATGATGTGTAATTCAGTCGACAAGATATCTATGTTGATACTATTCAGTTTGAAATGGTAAAATTCATATTAAAGAGTAAGAAAGGACTAGTTTGTAGTTCTGATGTTGACTTTATTACTCTAATGAAGAGCGAAGAAAGACTTCCGTAATTTAATCCTTCGATGTTAGTCTAATAAAATAGAATACATTCTAAGACCTTATTGTGTATCTCTTGCTGAAAAAACGCGTAAAATTCATATTTAAAGAGGAAGAAAGGACTAGTTTGTAGTTCTGATGTTGACTTTATTACTCTAATGAAGAGCGAAGAAAGACTTCCGTAATTTAATCCTTCGATGTTAGTCTAATGAAACAGAATACATTCTAAGACCTTATTGTGTATCGCTTGCTGAAAAAACGTATATGTTGATACTATTCAGTTTCATATGCGTAAAATTCATACTGAAAATAAAGACAGGATTAGCTTGTAGTTCTGATGTTAACTTTATTACTCTAATAAAGAGGGGAGAAAGACTTCCGTAATTTACTCCTTCGATGTTGGTCTAATATAAAACAGAATATACTCTAAGACATTATTGTATATCGCTTACATCATTAGAGTCAGTTGACAACTAGTATCATGTGATATTTGGTTTGCTGTCTTCATATTTTACATTGCAGCAAAGAGCAGACGTAATTCAGTTTGTTTAGTGGTAGCTGGCATGTATAATAATGGCAGCCATCTGGATAGATTGCTTAGTCTTTATTCTACATCTAGTACTGCCACAGGTTTTCATAAAATAGCCTGCTGCCAAGGAATTTTCATAATTTAATCCTAGTCTTACAGTATCTAATGTAAATATCCAAAATACCTCGCGTTTGCGACGGATTTTGTCTGTATTAACTCCAGGTTTCGCCACAATTTTTTCCAGCACTACCCATTTTATTTGTTCCGGTTTATGATCATTTTCAATATAATGGACCACCAACGGAGCATTTAGCTTTTTGGTGCGAATTGCTGATTTGTGTTCAGTAACTCTAGTATATACTGAACGTGAAGATTCCCCAACATATCCCTTGTTGCAGGGACAGATTAACAAATAAATTATATTCATAGTTTTACAATTAGTCATGGAGGATAACATGACAGGTGTGCCGTTGAATTTCAGTTCTTCTGTCTCTATTACTTGTGGGCAAATTTTGCATATTCCACATTTATGATTTCCTATTACCGGAGCCCCGGTAATTATATTTCTTGGACCTGTGTCTTTTTTAGTTGTTGGCACCCTTGATCTGGCTACTAGGTCTTTGATGTTTTTGTTTTTTTGTATGCGAACAGGGATTTTGGAATTAATTCAGTACCTGTTTTGTTAACATTCAAGATTTGCCAATTAGAATATATAATTTGGCGAATCTGATTATTGAGTAGTGAATGTCTGGTTACGAAAACCAAACTGGCATCTCGTTTATTTTTGGTATTTGTAAGGAGGTGCTGTCGATCGTAGTACCTTGCTCTTTTGTACGATTCCCGTATCAATGTGTGAGGGTAACCACGTTCTTTGAATTTCTCCTTCATTACAGTAGCTTTCTCATCAAAGTCAATTAATCTTGTACAATTCCTCCTCAATCTAAGGAACTGACTGAAGGGAATGCTATTTTTTTGTGAGGTAGGATAGAAGCTACTGTAATGAAGGAGTGTATTTCGGGCAGTAGGTTTTACAAAGAGATCCATAATCAGTTGTCCCTCATGGTGTTTGATCATTAGATCTAAAAATCCTATTTGTGAATTGCTTATTTTTTCTGAGAATGTTAGATTGGGATCACAGGTGTTAAGCCATAATAGAAATTCTTGTAAGACATCCTCATTATCGTCCCAGATAAAGATGATGTCGTCGATATATCTCGACCAGTAAAATATCGATTCAAAAAAAGGGGCCATTTCATTAAAGATATGTTTCTCCTCGAACTGTGCTACATAAATATTGGCAATTGTTGGGGCACATGACGCGCCCATACTAACGCCTTTTATTTGTTGATAAAGGCTTCCTCTGAATTCAAAGACGTTATTTTCCAGAACAATTTTAAGACAATCCAAAATGAAAGACATATTACAATCAATCTGGAAAGACTCAATGAACCATTTAGTTGTTTCAATGGCACCTCTACATGGAATGTTCGAATATAGACTTTCAACGTCCAGTGTTACCATCCACTGTCTATGGGCATTAAATGCTGTGCCTTCAAGTTGGGTAATAACGTGTCGGGTATCCTGGATGTATCCTAGTGTTTTACCAATATGTGGGCGCAGAATTGCGTCCAGGTATTTTGATATTGGCTCGGTCACACTTCCAATCATAGTAACAATTGGACGGAATGGAGGATCTTGTTCATTCTTATGTATTTTTGGAATACCGTATATACTGGCCATTTTTGGATTATCTATGTTCATAAAGTCATATTCTTTTTGGCAAATAGTACCATTACTTAACGCTTTAGATGTTAATTTGGCGATTTTGTTTTTTGTCTTGGTTGTAGGGTCCCTGAGGATTTTGGTATAAAAGCTAGTGTCACTAAGCATAGATTCCATTTTTTCAATGTATTTATTTGTTTCTAAAATTGCGATCCCCCCTCCCTTGTCGCAACTTTTGACAGTTATTTGAGCAGAGTCCTTGAGTTCGAATAGAGCATTATGTTCTTCAATAGAGAAGTTATAAGGGGTGTGTGGTATATATTTAGTGATATTCTTTAATTTCGAAAATACAATTTTTTCAAAAATTTCCACTTCTGGATCTATCTGGTCAAGAGTCGGTGTGAACACCGATTTTGGTGCCAGACCTGATTTATTGTATTCATTATTGTCACTTTCTCTATTTGCAAAGAAACTTTTAATCGTATTTTACGAAAGAATTCCATCATATCATTGAATAGCTCGAACTTATTCAACCCAGAGTGGGGAACAAACGACAATCCTTTTGATAACACAGAGAAGGTAGCAGGATTAGCTTCATGGTTACTTAAATTGAAAATAGGGATTGTTTTTACTGCCTCCAGTACCTCGCATTTCTTGTTTCCAGAAATCTGTCTGCATTCTGTTGATGGTCCTGGAAATGAGGTTGGTATTGACCCTGAGGTTGATAAGATTGATTCGGTGGATATTGTCCTGGGGGCTGATATTGTTGGTTTTATTGATATTGATTTTTGGGGCGGTATTGAGCACGGTAATTGGGTCTCCAATTGCCTCTCTGTGGGCGCCTCCCTAAAAAAGGTCTGTAGCCTTGATTGGATCTAAATCGGCCTCCTCTAGGTTGATAAGGTGACATACTTGAATTACTGCCTGAGTCTGAGGAATTGGAGAAAGTGACAAATTTGTTAGAATTGGGTGCTATATTTGTCGTGAAATCCTGATCCGTTCCATCTGATTGACCATAAAAGTTGTCAGCCAAGTAGGGATAAACTCTTTCCTTGCTGAAAAAACGTATATCTTTTTGGAGTTTATCCATTTTTCGTTTTGTTAGGTATTCACTGTATGAGTTAAGATCCATCTCTATATCTTCTAGCTTTTTTTGATGTCTAATATTACTGTAGAACATTTAATTTTGTCCTCAAGTTCTGTTATTTCTTTTGCTAGCTGTTCTAGGACTTCTTTTACTGTTTCTACTATAAGCATCATGTGGTCCCTTGAACATCTATTAGAGATGAGGGACCAACGTTCTAGAAAATGTTTTAGGTGGACAAAGAGACCAGGGATGTTTTTGATCTGGAGACCCTGTGGGATTACTCCAGCTTTTAGATAGTCTAGTATAAATCTGCCGTGAAGTTCAATCCTTTTACTTTTCTTTTTTAGAGCTAGTAATTTTATTAGGTCTCCGCATTGGTCATCATTGATGGTGTTTCTATTTTCAAAGCTAGTAGATGATCCTACCATAGTGGCAAAATCATCATCACTATATCCATATGCTTTTAATCTGGCCATTGTGTGATCTAATGGATATGATTTTGGTTATCAGCGGAGGTGACAAATTTTTGTTAGTATTTTTAATGGTAAAATTGGGATAGGAGAAAAGGGAATTAGAGAATGTAGACCTGAAAGGGACAGATTCAGAGATGAATACAAACTGCAGATAACAGTTATGAATGAGCTAGTATCATATAAATTGACTAACCACTATTGTACAATTATATATACAACATTGCTAACTTAGTAGATTAGTAACTGATATATCACGAACTATAACACCCCTCATGGACAGGCCATGAGCAATTAATGATTGGAAAAAATGGGGACCCCTACATTCTATTCAGTTTGCTTTTCGTAGGGAATACATAAGCACAATTAGGGAAAAAAAGACAATGTATAGCAAACCAATGATAGTTATATCGCCCTTATATCGACCTCATTTCAAATTCTATGTAATAAATGATAATGATTCGCTGAGACAGTAATATATCAAAATTATTTGATTATTTTATTTTTCTTTCTATTTGTTTACTTTTTGTATTTTTTTAGAAGAACTCTTTATCATTTTTATCTCACTTAGTTTATAAAAAACATATGTAATTCATATAAGTTAGCATTCAATAACATATAATACACATTGTTAGGAATCGAGCTAGTCCTATCTTTGTGACCATGCCTTAAACATCACATGACCATGAATAGATAGATAAAAGCTAGTCCTACCTTTGGCTCATTGCTCGATATTGCCAGTGTTTGGATTCCCTTCCTGGTTGTTGGATGTTGCAGAAAGCAGAGAGCTGAGCCTCCTCATCGACTTCCCTACTCCTTTGTTGCTGTCCAGTTCCTCTCTCGGGCTCGTGAGAGGGTTCGTGTGCCTTCCTGTTTCGTTTTTGGTCCCTTTCCCGTTTAATATTCCCCTTTAGTGTAGGTAGCGGTATCCTGGTATCCCTTCCCTTTTATTGTCCTCTCCCTCTTGTTTGCCCCCTGTGTTCCGTTTATTTTTGTTTTCGAGTGTTCGGGGGCTCCCGTTCACTCCAGCGTCTTAGTTAATTAAAACGCTGTGTTACCGAAGCTTGTTGCGAGCGTCAGCGCTCCTTTGCGGGACTACGCTTCGCTTCGTTGTGTGCGGAAGTGACGTTTCGGGTCACTCCGCGGCGGCTTTGCTTTCAATCGCGCTGTTTGTTTAGCGCTACGGAGGGTTCCCTGCTCCTTGCCCCTTCGCGTTTTCTTTTGGTTACAAACGGGGTTTTTTGGTATAGGTTGCAAGCCAAAGCCTACCTTTTCCCCACAATATCATTTTTGGTACAAGGACAATTCATTACTTAGCTCCTTCCCTAAGTCTGCCACTGTCACTTGCGCAGATACCAGAGTACATAGTATTTTCTGGTGCAGTAATTCACGTCTTTACGAAGCAGAGCCTGCACAAGCCACAGGTGAGAAGGGTTGTATTGTTGTTAAGGCATGGTCATTGGATGTTGGGTACATTAGGGTACAGGGTATATGAATGCTTTTGTTTTCCCCTATTGTACCACAGGTGCAGAAGCGTAAGGACAGAGGGAGCTGTGTCCTGTTACCTACAAGGGTGGAAGACTTGGTGTCTCCTCAACATTACCACCCTCTTTTCAGGTCCATAGGTGCACCCATAGAGTTCATCCTGTGGGTGTCCAGTGGGCAGGGAAAGGGAATTGGTGCATGCTACGTTCCCGCAGTGCTTGGGCCGGCCAGGGATCTAACAGAATATCGAGCCCACGTTAATACAGCACTGCCTGGACTAGCATGGATGAGGAAGGGACACCGATGGGTGGGGGTACGGGGGGTCCCTCAATGCAAGACATCATGGGAGCTGTACATACCCTACAGGCACAAGTGCAAGAATTGCAACAGGAGAATGTAGGTCTAAAACAGGAGTTGGTAGCGGTAAGGGCCAGAGAACAGTCACATCATAGAGGAACCAGTCCCGTGATACAGCCAGCCACATTCCAATACTCTGGAGGGGCGGGATCAAGTACTGCAAGTAGCAGCTCACCCATAGCAGTTACAGTTTCAACCCCCATGGCAGTGCCTTTAGCCCCCCCTGAGAGATTCACAGGAGAGAGCGATAAATTCGGTACCTTTATGAATCAGTGTCAGCTGCATTTCATGTGTAGAACAAATGCCTTTCCTGATGACTCTGCAAAAATTGCGTTTATATTGTCGTATCTGGCTGGTAATGCGGCCCAATGGGCGATACCATTGGTAGAAAATAATGACCGTGTACTGTACAACTATCAGGCATTCAAAGACTTGATGCGTAGTCTATTTGCCAAACATGCGTTCATGCAGGCCAGCGATGCTGAACTGTTGAAATTACGGCAGGGCAGGCAGGACTTGCTGTCTTACATAGCCAACTTTAATCGATTGGTATCTGAGACGCATTGGCCGACTGAGAAGAGGACATCCCTGTTCTATCAGGGTTTATGCGAAGAGTTGAAGGATATAGTATCACAGGTGGTGGATCCGCCGGAGGATTGTGCGGCTTTCATCGATCTGGTGGTGAAATTGAATCATAGGGTGACGGAAAGGCGAGGAGAACGTAGCCGGTTCCAGTCCTCCCGGGGTAGTTACGTTAAACCAGAGGTGAAGGTAGTTGGAGATAGTAAAAACGTCCCCGAGCCTATGGAGATAGGTGGAGTACGGGGGCCTCTGACCCCAGAGGAAAAGAAGAGAAGGAGAGAGAAGAATTTGTGTCTGTATTGCGGACAGGGGGGACATTTCGCACGTGATTGTCCCGTGAAGCCCTCAGGTGTGGGGTTTGGGAAAAAGGTGGCATGCATACAAGTGGAGCAAACAGCTGAAACGGAAAGGAAAGCTCAGTACGAAGTAGTGGGAGCAATCGATCAGGCCCCTAGGCATTTTGTGATCAATGCTCAATTGATGATATCAGCACAGAGCCGTGTCCCGGTGTCAGTACTACTTGATTCCGGAGCCACGGGAAACTTTATGGATATCTCAATGGCAGATAAGCTGATGGTTCCTTGTCATCTAAAGGAACAACCAGAGCCAGTAAGGGCTATCGATGGGACTGAGTTGACTTCTGGGTGTATTACCCGACAGACTGAACCCTTAGGTTTATTGTGTGACAATGGGCATGTGGAATCCGTGGTCTTTGATTTGATCGATGCGCCCTCGTTCGGCTTGGTACTGGGAGTCCCGTGGTTACAAACACATAACCCCAGGATTGACTGGGTTCAAAGACTGGTTACATTAGACTCGGTACATTGTTTAAAGAATTGTTATGTTGTGGCGGCGGAGCAGATCGATACCTTGTCTTGTGCCGCGACCGAGACGTGTAGGATTCCTCCACAGTATTCTGCGTATAAGGATGTATTCGATAAGGGATGTGCCCAGGGTCTCCCTCCACACAGGTCGTATGATTGTAAGATCGACCTAATACCAGGGGCCCCTTTGCCATGCAGTCGGGTCTACGCACTCTCTGAACCTGAGGAGGCTCATCTGAAGACGTACATAGATGAGATGTTGTTGTTGGGTTATATACGTCCTTCTTCCTCGCCCGTGTCATCGGCTATCTTTTTCATACCAAAGAAGGAGGGGTCTCTGAGGGCGTGTGTTGACTATCGCACATTGAATTCTGCCACTGTTAAGAACAGGTACCCTCTTCCGCTCATCTCCGTGTTACTGGACCAGCTCCGCAAGGCTACAGTTTTTACCAAGCTGGACTTGCGGGGCGCATACCATCTTATAAGGGTTCGGCCAGGGGATGAGTGGAAGACGGCATTCAAAAAAAGTATGGATTATTTGAATACACCGTGATGCAGTTTGGCTTGTGCAACGCGCCTGCGGCGTTTCAATTCTTCATAAATGAAGTCCTTGGCAGATATTTGGATCAGACAGTTATAGTGTATCTGGATGACATCCTCATTTATTCAGAGAAAGGGCGTGATCATACAGAACATGTGTTGCAGGTATTGCAGACGTTACAGGAACATCATTTACATGCTAAGCTGGAGAAGTGTCAGTTTGGTGCTTCCGAAGTGGAGTTCTTGGGGTTTGTTATTTCGGCGGCAGGCATTCGTATGGATCCCAAAAAGATTCAGGCTATTGAGACCTGGCCAGTGCCTACGAATGTGAAACAAATACAGGTGCTCCTTGGTTTCGCTAATTTTTATCGGCGATTTATCCTGCATTTCTCCGATATAGTGGCCCCTATGACTCGCCTCTTGAGAAAGGGTGTCCCTTTTGATTGGACCAGTGAGACTCAAAACGCCTTTCGTATGTTGCTGAGACAGTTTGTGTCTGCTCCGGTATTAGTACATCCTGATCCTGCCCTGCCGTATTTTGTAGAAACAGATGCTTCCTTGTGTGCGGTAGGAGGTGTTTTGTCGCAGAGAGACAAAGCCACTGGCCATATGCATCCAATTGCGTTCTTTTCCAAAACCTTACTGCCAGCCGAACGCAATTATACGGTGGCAGAGAGAGAGCTGCTGGCGGTCAAACTGGCGTTTGAGGAATGGCGTCATTACTTGTGGGGTGCCCGCCATGTGATTACCATCTACACTGATCATAAGAATTTAGAATTCTTTCGTTCAGCTAGGGCATTAACACTGCGTCAGATGAGATGGGTTCTATTCTTTAATGAATACGACTTCATTATAACATACAGGCCTGCAGCTCAACAGGTAAAATCTGATGCGCTTTCCCGAATACACGTGGATGCTAGGGATGAAGGATCTTTGAGTACGAGTAGGGCGATGATCACTACAGAAAGAATTGTAGGGGCAGTAACAGGGGACGATTTTCCTGCTCTCGTAAAAGACCGATTAAGCCGCTTAGATCTGGCCCCTTGGTTATCCCTACCCCAGGTAGTGTTGCAAGACGGTCTTTTGTATAAGGAAGACAGGTTGTTTATTCCCCCAGGGTTGAGGGAAGAGGTGTTGGAGTGGTGTCATTCCTCTGCCCTGGCAGCACATCCAGGCATAAGAAAGACTAAGGATTTGTGTATGAGGTGGTTTTGGTGGGAGTCCATGACAAGGGATGTACAGGGGTATGTAGGTGCTTGTCCAGTGTGTGCAATCAGCAAGCCCTCGCATTGTAAACCCTCGGGACTTTTACAGCCTTTGGCGGTTCCACCTGGTCCGTGGCATTCATTGAGCATGGATTTTGTAACCGATCTACCCTCTGTAGCAGGCCTCACCGCCGTGTTGGTGGTGGTAGACTTATTCACCAAGATGGCCCACTTTATACCGTTTCCCAAAATCCCTACTGCTAAGGAGATGGCAGTGGAATTTATGTCTTCGATTGTGCGCTTGCATGGGTTACCGGAGGTGATCATATCAGATAGAGGGGCACAGTTTGTCTCACACTTTTGGACTGAGTTGTGTCAGGTGCTTAAAACCAAGATATGTCTTTCCTTGGCTTACCACCCTCAGTCCGACGGGCAGACGGAGCGCACTAATCAGACGATGGAACAGTATTTACGGTGTCTGATAGCGTCCTTGTCCTGTGATTGGGTCACAGCCCTGCCCATCGCGGAGTTCGCCTACAACAACAGTGTGCATTCCGCCTTGGGCATGACACCCTTTTTCTGTTCCTTAGGATACCATCCGAGGGCAATGGCGATACAGCCCACGGGTCGCGTGCCAGCCATCGACGACGTGTGTAGGCAATTGGGAGACCGCAGCGCATGAAATGAGTCCTTCAAGAGGAAACATTGCTAAGCCTGAAACTAAAAAAGAGGAATATAAGCTTAAGGCACGGGAACATATGATGACTAAACAGGCAGCTACCCAACAAAGGCTATATGAACTTGGCAATAGGGCGGGAAGGACGCTTGCATGGCTGGAGAAAAAAGAACAAGGTGCGCAATGGGTGACCTGATTGACCATTCCAAGTGGTGCGGTTCTTAGCCACCCTAACAAAATAGCAGAGGCATTTGTTGATCATTTTGAGTCGGTATATTCGCCCTCAACGACATATTCATCAGAGGAATCATGCCAATTACTGGCGGAGAGTGATGTACCAACTCTCTCAGAGGTAGATAGGGAACTGTTGGATGCGGATCTCTCTAACGAGGAGATTCAAAAGGCCATTGGCCCCATTAAATCTGGAAAGACCATGGGGCCAAATGGCACCCCGTGGAATTTCTTAAGCCTGACCCCCCGATTGGGCTTACTTAATATATGGGAAGACACAGACCTTACTGAAACGGAGAAGCAGTTTGCGACGCTAGGTTTCACGCTAATTAAGAGAGAAATAGCGAGGGGCTGGGGAGGTGTTGTATCGCCGGCAGTGGCAGTATGGCAGAAAGAGCTCGACAGATGTATGATAGCTGAGAAGGAAGTGTTTATAGCCAGGGGGTGCCCGAAGAAGTGGGATAGGAAGTGGTTCCGATGGAATTCATAAAGAGGAGAGATATGTGTTTCGCCTGTGGTGGAATTGGAAATACGAAGACGAAGGGACGGAGAGAACATTGTTTAAGTTATATGCTATTCCAGCCTTGGTCCCAAGTATGGTGCTAAATGTAACTTGCAAGTGTAATATCTGAATAGTGGATGTGTAGTCTGTCATGTAATTTTTCAATAAACATATTTAAAAAAATAAAATAAAAAAAAAGATTTGGACAAGATGGAAAGTCTTCACTTATCAATGCTGAGAAGATGTAATGTTCTAAAAATGAACATTTTGCCAAAGGTTCTCTATTTTTTTAGAGCAGTTCCACTCAAGATTACAAGGAAACAGATGCAGAGATTGCAATCTATCTGCAATAGCTTTCTGTGGGCACAGGGGAAGCCGCGGCGAGCATGGAAATGTATGACCCTTCTGTGTGATAGAGGGGATTGGGCAGTTCCTAATTTCCAGTTCTACTACTGGGCATGTTTATTGCAGCGTATTGGAATTTTACTGGTTGGGACTAATGATGAAAGCGTAGGAGATGTGCATCATATTATCCAGTTGTTACTAGGCCCAATGGCAGACAGAACTTTCTTTAAAGTCCTCAAGGCCAAATAAGGAGACAGTTGAACATAGGTAGGACTAACCACTATACCTCCACGGATGCCGCAGCCTCACTTCCAGCTATCTTCCTAGATGGTATCAGGAACAGATGGAGAAGTAAAGGAATTACAACCCTGGGCCATTTAACAGATAGCAATGGTATTAAGACTTACACCTTATTTATTGATGGCTAACTATGATCTTCCCAAATCTGAATTTTTCAAATACTTACAGATTCTGGACTTTCTGTGTAAAAGGAGGGATATCTCATGCTTAGCCGAGAAAAGCAAGCTATTAGAAACTGTGAAGGGCCGGGGAAAAATTGGGAGCATATACCAGGCACTTATGGAATTACAAAAGGATGATGTTGAGACACAAAATGCTAAATGGAACACTAGACTGTTGGTAGAGGGCAATATTCTACAAGAATCTATTTTTTGTAGCTGATAAACTTCTAATATCCTTGAATTTAAAACCACAACAGTACAAAACTATGTTTAATTTGTATTATACACCATCGAAAATTGCGCGGTGGGCGGGATAAATGAGGATAAATGTACTCGATGTGTTAATGTTAATGTTAATGTTAAATGAGCTTGTAACGCGCACGGCTGCACCAGCCAAGGGGCGTCCCGGGGCTTGCCGTAAGAGGTGTGTCAGTGATGAGTGTTAGTTCTGTCACAGTGGGCAGTTGTACATTAACAGAAGAGATGGGTTTTTATCACTTTCCTGAAAGGTAGAAGCTCTTCGATTTTTCGAATATGGATAGGGAGTCCATTCCAGAGTCTTGCGGCGAGGTGTCTAAATGACCGTCCGCCCATTCTTGCTAGTTTGAAGCGGGGCACTACTGCCAGGTTCTGTCCTTCTGAGGGCAGCGCGCGTCGGGGGACGTACGATGTGAGAAGGGAACATAGCATGGGTGGGAGGCAGTTTTAAGGATTTTAAATGCAAGACAAAGGGTTTTGTAATGGATCCTTTTTTCTACGGGAAGCCAATGGAGTTTCATAAGGACAGTAGACACTGACTTATAGCGTGGGAGACCGGTTAACGCTCTCGCTGCGGCGTTCTGGACTCGCTGGAGCCTAGCTTTCTCTGCTACATTTGCCCCTAACAAGAGAGAACTGGCGTAGTCCAATCTTGACAAGATGGCTGACTGCACCACGATTTGGCGGGTTTGGTGGTCAAAGAATTTTAGTATGGGTCTAAGATTGCGTAAGATACTGAAACAGGTAGCTGCTACCTTTTTGGTATGAAAAGTAAAAGATAGATCGGTATCCATCCAGAATCCCAAGTTTCTTACATGGCCTTTACATTCGGGAGGTTGGCCGAGTGTTTCTGGCCACCAATTGTTTCCCCAGGTCTTTGTTTGTTTTACCAATTAGGGAAAAAAGACAATGTATAGCAAACCAATGATAGTTATATCGCCCTTATATCGACCTCATTTCAAATTCTATGTAATAAATGATAATGATTCACTGAGACAGTAATATATCAAAATTATTTGATTATTTTCTTTTTCTTTCTATTTGTTTACTTTTTGTATTTTTTTAGAAGAACTCTTTATCATTTTTATCTCACTTAGTTTATAAAAAACATATGTAATTCATATAAGTTAACATTCAATAACATATAATACACATACTGACAAAAACAAAGCAATATCAACAAAGGTGCAAAAAAGTGCTATACGATATATTCAGTCGGTGGAAAATTTTGAAGAAGGCAATGCGGTAGAATGGAACACAACGCGTTTCGGCCAAAGGGCCTTCGTCAGGTGACCGTCATTCGTATATTACATATAGACTGGTGTATAACATAAACCTACACAGAAAAAAGTGAAAAAACACATAGAGTACAGATATGAATATTTGTGAATCAATGATATATATATTTTTTTACATATATACTGTCTAAGCATTTACTGCAAGGTCGAAAAAATACATCTTCATAACAATTTTATTTATATTAATCTAGGGTCGGTTGATTCTTATTTCAAAATGCAACTGCATATTTTATATAGAATATACTAGCAAATAGGTCACTTTTACTTCATGATATCTTTGTAAGCTCATTCATTACACTATCGGAAACAGTCGTTTGTAACATTTCTTTTAAAGCATTCTAAGTTGTATCGTCCCTTTCTTGGCCTTATTTCTTTTGGACTACATTTCTTTTACAGTTCCTTACATTTCTCATCTTAAAGATAGAAGATAAAACACGGTGGATAGATAGGGTTTAAGAGATGTTCAGAAAAAGATAGAGCAGAGGGTAATGTTCTAGATGTTGGTAGATTTCTGGTATAGGACTTCTTATTTACTCACTTCAACTTATTTTGATGAAGCGTAGACTCTGATTTTCCCAAAAACAGTTTGATTATCTTTAGTATATGTAGAATATGGTCGAAATATATATAACACTGAAAAGACAAATATGATCTTATTTAAACACCAGAAGATTTTTTTAGAAACTTTATTAACACAAGTTAGTGTTCGCCTATGTGGAAATACCTGATATTTTTTCTTTTAGTACCCCCTGTTGTCTGTAGATGTGCACAAAATTGATTTTAAGGGGAGTGAAGGTCATAGAAAATTCAGTACATATTCTCCTCCAATATGCATCCACGTGTTGACCTAGAATCGAAACAGCTTAGCAATTAATATTTAAGAATAGAGGTGCTCTTAAACCAAAACAAAGGTATTTTTAAATAATTGGGTCTTAATCCTTAAGTTCCGATGTTTTATTTTGGTACTATATTATAGTCTGCATTTTATTTCTAAAAGACATTTTTCATAGCTGTTTCTTTTACTCCCCTCTTATTTTATCAATTATTCTCCATGTACCACGATGTGTATATGGGTACCGGTTATACTTTTTGGTATAGAAAGACACATTGGATTTTCGTTTCCTACCTCAGTTCAGGTGCCGGAAAAATAAATCTTTTGCGCAGTAAATCTATCGTCCTTTGTTTGCCCTTTTTGATTGAAAACTTCTATTTTTCATCATTATTTGGGGGGATCCATATATTTCTTTTATTTCCTGAAATATTATCAGATAACACAATCACATACCATTCTTAAATTGGACGTGATGTATTGTTTTATTTGTTTATCTTATCGTTACCATTTTACCTTTTATCTAGTGGAGAAAGTCCTGGTCTTTCTTGTTAATCTGTCATGGATATGAAATCTGGATTACAAACAAAAGAAAAGAGGGTAACGTTAGTAAACCTCTTTCTTGCTTTTACGTTTTTTTATATATAAACGGTTTCTGGTATATAGCCTATTATTCAGCGAGAAGACATACCTTCAGTCTGATATCGATTTTCCGTATAGTGGGGTCTGCTGGTTTACACTTCCGCGGGTGCCGGCGCAAAACTGTTTAGAAAAACGCCCACTATTTATAGGTCAACCTTGTGTTACAGATTGACATTAAGGACTTTCAGCTGATCCTATTTTCGATTGTCCTGGTTTGATGACGTGTAATTCAGTCGACAAGATATCTATGTTGATACTATTCAGTTTGAAATGGTAAAATTCATATTAAAGAGTAAGAAAGGACTAGTTTGTAGTTCTGATGTTGACTTTATTACTCTAATGAAGAGCGAAGAAAGACTTCCGTAATTTAATCCTTCGATGTTAGTCTAATAAAATAGAATACATTCTAAGACCTTATTGTGTATCTCTTGCTGAAAAAACGCGTAAAATTCATATTTAAAGAGGAAGAAAGGACTAGTTTGTAGTTCTGATGTTGACTTTATTACTCTAATGAAGAGCGAAGAAAGACTTCCGTAATTTAATCCTTCGATGTTAGTCTAATGAAACAGAATACATTCTAAGACCTTATTGTGTATCGCTTGCTGAAAAAACGTATATGTTGATACTATTCAGTTTCATATGCGTAAAATTCATACTGAAAATAAAGACAGGATTAGCTTGTAGTTCTGATGTTAACTTTATTACTCTAATAAAGAGGGGAGAAAGACTTCCGTAATTTACTCCTTCGATGTTGGTCTAATATAAAACAGAATATACTCTAAGACATTATTGTATATCGCTTACATCATTAGAGTCAGTTGACAACTAGTATCATGTGATATTTGGTTTGCTGTCTTCATATTTTACATTGCAGCAAAGAGCAGACGTAATTCAGTTTGTTTAGTGGTAGCTGGCATGTATAATAATGGCAGCCATCTGGATAGATTGCTTAGTCTTTATTCTACATCTAGTACTGCCACAGGTTTTCATAAAATAGCCTGCTGCCAAGGAATTTTCATAATTTAATCCTAGTCTTACAGTATCTAATGTAAATATCCAAAATACCTCGCGTTTGCGACGGATTTTGTCTGTATTAACTCCAGGTTTCGCCACAATTTTTTCCAGCACTACCCATTTTATTTGTTCCGGTTTATGATCATTTTCAATATAATGGACCACCAACGGAGCATTTAGCTTTTTGGTGCGAATTGCTGATTTGTGTTCAGTAACTCTAGTATATACTGAACGTGAAGATTCCCCAACATATCCCTTGTTGCAGGGACAGATTAACAAATAAATTATATTCATAGTTTTACAATTAGTCATGGAGGATAACATGACAGGTGTGCCGTTGAATTTCAGTTCTTCTGTCTCTATTACTTGTGGGCAAATTTTGCATATTCCACATTTATGATTTCCTATTACCGGAGCCCCGGTAATTATATTTCTTGGACCTGTGTCTTTTTTAGTTGTTGGCACCCTTGATCTGGCTACTAGGTCTTTGATGTTTTTGTTTTTTTGTATGCGAACAGGGATTTTGGAATTAATTCAGTACCTGTTTTGTTAACATTCAAGATTTGCCAATTAGAATATATAATTTGGCGAATCTGATTATTGAGTAGTGAATGTCTGGTTACGAAAACCAAACTGGCATCTCGTTTATTTTTGGTATTTGTAAGGAGGTGCTGTCGATCGTAGTACCTTGCTCTTTTGTACGATTCCCGTATCAATGTGTGAGGGTAACCACGTTCTTTGAATTTCTCCTTCATTACAGTAGCTTTCTCATCAAAGTCAATTAATCTTGTACAATTCCTCCTCAATCTAAGGAACTGACTGAAGGGAATGCTATTTTTTTGTGAGGTAGGATAGAAGCTACTGTAATGAAGGAGTGTATTTCGGGCAGTAGGTTTTACAAAGAGATCCATAATCAGTTGTCCCTCATGGTGTTTGATCATTAGATCTAAAAATCCTATTTGTGAATTGCTTATTTTTTCTGAGAATGTTAGATTGGGATCACAGGTGTTAAGCCATAATAGAAATTCTTGTAAGACATCCTCATTATCGTCCCAGATAAAGATGATGTCGTCGATATATCTCGACCAGTAAAATATCGATTCAAAAAAAGGGGCCATTTCATTAAAGATATGTTTCTCCTCGAACTGTGCTACATAAATATTGGCAATTGTTGGGGCACATGACGCGCCCATACTAACGCCTTTTATTTGTTGATAAAGGCTTCCTCTGAATTCAAAGACGTTATTTTCCAGAACAATTTTAAGACAATCCAAAATGAAAGACATATTACAATCAATCTGGAAAGACTCAATGAACCATTTAGTTGTTTCAATGGCACCTCTACATGGAATGTTCGAATATAGACTTTCAACGTCCAGTGTTACCATCCACTGTCTATGGGCATTAAATGCTGTGCCTTCAAGTTGGGTAATAACGTGTCGGGTATCCTGGATGTATCCTAGTGTTTTACCAATATGTGGGCGCAGAATTGCGTCCAGGTATTTTGATATTGGCTCGGTCACACTTCCAATCATAGTAACAATTGGACGGAATGGAGGATCTTGTTCATTCTTATGTATTTTTGGAATACCGTATATACTGGCCATTTTTGGATTATCTATGTTCATAAAGTCATATTCTTTTTGGCAAATAGTACCATTACTTAACGCTTTAGATGTTAATTTGGCGATTTTGTTTTTTGTCTTGGTTGTAGGGTCCCTGAGGATTTTGGTATAAAAGCTAGTGTCACTAAGCATAGATTCCATTTTTTCAATGTATTTATTTGTTTCTAAAATTGCGATCCCCCCTCCCTTGTCGCAACTTTTGACAGTTATTTGAGCAGAGTCCTTGAGTTCGAATAGAGCATTATGTTCTTCAATAGAGAAGTTATAAGGGGTGTGTGGTATATATTTAGTGATATTCTTTAATTTCGAAAATACAATTTTTTCAAAAATTTCCACTTCTGGATCTATCTGGTCAAGAGTCGGTGTGAACACCGATTTTGGTGCCAGACCTGATTTATTGTATTCATTATTGTCACTTTCTCTATTTGCAAAGAAACTTTTAATCGTATTTTACGAAAGAATTCCATCATATCATTGAATAGCTCGAACTTATTCAACCCAGAGTGGGGAACAAACGACAATCCTTTTGATAACACAGAGAAGGTAGCAGGATTAGCTTCATGGTTACTTAAATTGAAAATAGGGATTGTTTTTACTGCCTCCAGTACCTCGCATTTCTTGTTTCCAGAAATCTGTCTGCATTCTGTTGATGGTCCTGGAAATGAGGTTGGTATTGACCCTGAGGTTGATAAGATTGATTCGGTGGATATTGTCCTGGGGGCTGATATTGTTGGTTTTATTGATATTGATTTTTGGGGCGGTATTGAGCACGGTAATTGGGTCTCCAATTGCCTCTCTGTGGGCGCCTCCCTAAAAAAGGTCTGTAGCCTTGATTGGATCTAAATCGGCCTCCTCTAGGTTGATAAGGTGACATACTTGAATTACTGCCTGAGTCTGAGGAATTGGAGAAAGTGACAAATTTGTTAGAATTGGGTGCTATATTTGTCGTGAAATCCTGATCCGTTCCATCTGATTGACCATAAAAGTTGTCAGCCAAGTAGGGATAAACTCTTTCCTTGCTGAAAAAACGTATATCTTTTTGGAGTTTATCCATTTTTCGTTTTGTTAGGTATTCACTGTATGAGTTAAGATCCATCTCTATATCTTCTAGCTTTTTTTGATGTCTAATATTACTGTAGAACATTTAATTTTGTCCTCAAGTTCTGTTATTTCTTTTGCTAGCTGTTCTAGGACTTCTTTTACTGTTTCTACTATAAGCATCATGTGGTCCCTTGAACATCTATTAGAGATGAGGGACCAACGTTCTAGAAAATGTTTTAGGTGGACAAAGAGACCAGGGATGTTTTTGATCTGGAGACCCTGTGGGATTACTCCAGCTTTTAGATAGTCTAGTATAAATCTGCCGTGAAGTTCAATCCTTTTACTTTTCTTTTTTAGAGCTAGTAATTTTATTAGGTCTCCGCATTGGTCATCATTGATGGTGTTTCTATTTTCAAAGCTAGTAGATGATCCTACCATAGTGGCAAAATCATCATCACTATATCCATATGCTTTTAATCTGGCCATTGTGTGATCTAATGGATATGATTTTGGTTATCAGCGGAGGTGACAAATTTTTGTTAGTATTTTTAATGGTAAAATTGGGATAGGAGAAAAGGGAATTAGAGAATGTAGACCTGAAAGGGACAGATTCAGAGATGAATACAAACTGCAGATAACAGTTATGAATGAGCTAGTATCATATAAATTGACTAACCACTATTGTACAATTATATATACAACATTGCTAACTTAGTAGATTAGTAACTGATATATCACGAACTATAACACCCCTCATGGACAGGCCATGAGCAATTAATGATTGGAAAAAATGGGGACCCCTACATTCTATTCAGTTTGCTTTTCGTAGGGAATACATAAGCACAATTAGGGAAAAAAAGACAATGTATAGCAAACCAATGATAGTTATATCGCCCTTATATCGACCTCATTTCAAATTCTATGTAATAAATGATAATGATTCGCTGAGACAGTAATATATCAAAATTATTTGATTATTTTATTTTTCTTTCTATTTGTTTACTTTTTGTATTTTTTTAGAAGAACTCTTTATCATTTTTATCTCACTTAGTTTATAAAAAACATATGTAATTCATATAAGTTAACATTCAATAACATATAATACACATTGTTAGGAATCGAGCTAGTCCTATCTTTGTGACCATGCCTTAAACATCACATGACCATGAATAGATAGATAAAAGCTAGTCCTACCTTTGGCTCATTGCTCGATATTGCCAGTGTTTGGATTCCCTTCCTGGTTGTTGGATGTTGCAGAAAGCAGAGAGCTGAGCCTCCTCATCGACTTCCCTACTCCTTTGTTGCTGTCCAGTTCCTCTCTCGGGCTCGTGAGAGGGTTCGTGTGCCTTCCTGTTTCGTTTTTGGTCCCTTTCCCGTTTAATATTCCCCTTTAGTGTAGGTAGCGGTATCCTGGTATCCCTTCCCTTTTATTGTCCTCTCCCTCTTGTTTGCCCCCTGTGTTCCGTTTATTTTTGTTTTCGAGTGTTCGGGGGCTCCCGTTCACTCCAGCGTCTTAGTTAATTAAAACGCTGTGTTACCGAAGCTTGTTGCGAGCGTCAGCGCTCCTTTGCGGGACTACGCTTCGCTTCGTTGTGTGCGGAAGTGACGTTTCGGGTCACTCCGCGGCGGCTTTGCTTTCAATCGCGCTGTTTGTTTAGCGCTACGGAGGGTTCCCTGCTCCTTGCCCCTTCGCGTTTTCTTTTGGTTACAAACGGGGTTTTTTGGTATAGGTTGCAAGCCAAAGCCTACCTTTTCCCCACAATATCATTTTTGGTACAAGGACAATTCATTACTTAGCTCCTTCCCTAAGTCTGCCACTGTCACTTGCGCAGATACCAGAGTACATAGTATTTTCTGGTGCAGTAATTCACGTCTTTACGAAGCAGAGCCTGCACAAGCCACAGGTGAGAAGGGTTGTATTGTTGTTAAGGCATGGTCATTGGATGTTGGGTACATTAGGGTACAGGGTATATGAATGCTTTTGTTTTCCCCTATTGTACCACAGGTGCAGAAGCGTAAGGACAGAGGGAGCTGTGTCCTGTTACCTACAAGGGTGGAAGACTTGGTGTCTCCTCAACATTACCACCCTCTTTTCAGGTCCATAGGTGCACCCATAGAGTTCATCCTGTGGGTGTCCAGTGGGCAGGGAAAGGGAATTGGTGCATGCTACGTTCCCGCAGTGCTTGGGCCGGCCAGGGATCTAACAGAATATCGAGCCCACGTTAATACAGCACTGCCTGGACTAGCATGGATGAGGAAGGGACACCGATGGGTGGGGGTACGGGGGGTCCCTCAATGCAAGACATCATGGGAGCTGTACATACCCTACAGGCACAAGTGCAAGAATTGCAACAGGAGAATGTAGGTCTAAAACAGGAGTTGGTAGCGGTAAGGGCCAGAGAACAGTCACATCATAGAGGAACCAGTCCCGTGATACAGCCAGCCACATTCCAATACTCTGGAGGGGCGGGATCAAGTACTGCAAGTAGCAGCTCACCCATAGCAGTTACAGTTTCAACCCCCATGGCAGTGCCTTTAGCCCCCCCTGAGAGATTCACAGGAGAGAGCGATAAATTCGGTACCTTTATGAATCAGTGTCAGCTGCATTTCATGTGTAGAACAAATGCCTTTCCTGATGACTCTGCAAAAATTGCGTTTATATTGTCGTATCTGGCTGGTAATGCGGCCCAATGGGCGATACCATTGGTAGAAAATAATGACCGTGTACTGTACAACTATCAGGCATTCAAAGACTTGATGCGTAGTCTATTTGCCAAACATGCGTTCATGCAGGCCAGCGATGCTGAACTGTTGAAATTACGGCAGGGCAGGCAGGACTTGCTGTCTTACATAGCCAACTTTAATCGATTGGTATCTGAGACGCATTGGCCGACTGAGAAGAGGACATCCCTGTTCTATCAGGGTTTATGCGAAGAGTTGAAGGATATAGTATCACAGGTGGTGGATCCGCCGGAGGTTGTGCGGCTTTCATCGATCTGGTGGTGAAATTGAATCATAGGGTGACGGAAAGGCGAGGAGAACGTAGCCGGTTCCAGTCCTCCCGGGGTAGTTACGTTAAACCAGAGGTGAAGGTAGTTGGAGATAGTAAAAACGTCCCCGAGCCTATGGAGATAGGTGGAGTACGGGGGCCTCTGACCCCAGAGGAAAAGAAGAGAAGGAGAGAGAAGAATTTGTGTCTGTATTGCGGACAGGGGGGACATTTCGCACGTGATTGTCCCGTGAAGCCCTCAGGTGTGGGGTTTGGGAAAAAGGTGGCATGCATACAAGTGGAGCAAACAGCTGAAACGGAAAGGAAAGCTCAGTACGAAGTAGTGGGAGCAATCGATCAGGCCCCTAGGCATTTTGTGATCAATGCTCAATTGATGATATCAGCACAGAGCCGTGTCCCGGTGTCAGTACTACTTGATTCCGGAGCCACGGGAAACTTTATGGATATCTCAATGGCAGATAAGCTGATGGTTCCTTGTCATCTAAAGGAACAACCAGAGCCAGTAAGGGCTATTGATGGGACTGAGTTGACTTCTGGGTGTATTACCCGACAGACTGAACCCTTAGGTTTATTGTGTGACAATGGGCATGTGGAATCCGTGGTCTTTGATTTGATCGATGCGCCCTCGTTCGGCTTGGTACTGGGAGTCCCGTGGTTACAAACACATAACCCCAGGATTGACTGGGTTCAAAGACTGGTTACATTAGACTCGGTACATTGTTTAAAGAATTGTTATGTTGTGGCGGCGGAGCAGATCGATACCTTGTCTTGTGCCGCGACCGAGACGTGTAGGATTCCTCCACAGTATTCTGCGTATAAGGATGTATTCGATAAGGGATGTGCCCAGGGTCTCCCTCCACACAGGTCGTATGATTGTAAGATCGACCTAATACCAGGGGCCCCTTTGCCATGCAGTCGGGTCTACGCACTCTCTGAACCTGAGGAGGCTCATCTGAAGACGTACATAGATGAGATGTTGTTGTTGGGTTATATACGTCCTTCTTCCTCGCCCGTGTCATCGGCTATCTTTTTCATACCAAAGAAGGAGGGGTCTCTGAGGGCGTGTGTTGACTATCGCACATTGAATTCTGCCACTGTTAAGAACAGGTACCCTCTTCCGCTCATCTCCGTGTTACTGGACCAGCTCCGCAAGGCTACAGTTTTTACCAAGCTGGACTTGCGGGGCGCATACCATCTTATAAGGGTTCGGCCAGGGGATGAGTGGAAGACGGCATTCAAAAAAAGTATGGATTATTTGAATACACCGTGATGCAGTTTGGCTTGTGCAACGCGCCTGCGGCGTTTCAATTCTTCATAAATGAAGTCCTTGGCAGATATTTGGATCAGACAGTTATAGTGTATCTGGATGACATCCTCATTTATTCAGAGAAAGGGCGTGATCATACAGAACATGTGTTGCAGGTATTGCAGACGTTACAGGAACATCATTTACATGCTAAGCTGGAGAAGTGTCAGTTTGGTGCTTCCGAAGTGGAGTTCTTGGGGTTTGTTATTTCGGCGGCAGGCATTCGTATGGATCCCAAAAAGATTCAGGCTATTGAGACCTGGCCAGTGCCTACGAATGTGAAACAAATACAGGTGCTCCTTGGTTTCGCTAATTTTTATCGGCGATTTATCCTGCATTTCTCCGATATAGTGGCCCCTATGACTCGCCTCTTGAGAAAGGGTGTCCCTTTTGATTGGACCAGTGAGACTCAAAACGCCTTTCGTATGTTGCTGAGACAGTTTGTGTCTGCTCCGGTATTAGTACATCCTGATCCTGCCCTGCCGTATTTTGTAGAAACAGATGCTTCCTTGTGTGCGGTAGGAGGTGTTTTGTCGCAGAGAGACGAAGCCACTGGCCATATGCATCCAATTGCGTTCTTTTCCAAAACCTTACTGCCAGCCGAACGCAATTATACGGTGGCAGAGAGAGAGCTGCTGGCGGTCAAACTGGCGTTTGAGGAATGGCGTCATTACTTGTGGGGTGCCCGCCATGTGATTACCATCTACACTGATCATAAGAATTTAGAATTCTTTCGTTCAGCTAGGGCATTAACACTGCGTCAGATGAGATGGGTTCTATTCTTTAATGAATACGACTTCATTATAACATACAGGCCTGCAGCTCAACAGGTAAAATCTGATGCGCTTTCCCGAATACACGTGGATGCTAGGGATGAAGGATCTTTGAGTACGAGTAGGGCGATGATCACTACAGAAAGAATTGTAGGGGCAGTAACAGGGGACGATTTTCCTGCTCTCGTAAAAGACCGATTAAGCCGCTTAGATCTGGCCCCTTGGTTATCCCTACCCCAGGTAGTGTTGCAAGACGGTCTTTTGTATAAGGAAGACAGGTTGTTTATTCCCCCAGGGTTGAGGGAAGAGGTGTTGGAGTGGTGTCATTCCTCTGCCCTGGCAGCACATCCAGGCATAAGAAAGACTAAGGATTTGTGTATGAGGTGGTTTTGGTGGGAGTCCATGACAAGGGATGTACAGGGGTATGTAGGTGCTTGTCCAGTGTGTGCAATCAGCAAGCCCTCGCATTGTAAACCCTCGGGACTTTTACAGCCTTTGGCGGTTCCACCTGGTCCGTGGCATTCATTGAGCATGGATTTTGTAACCGATCTACCCTCTGTAGCAGGCCTCACCGCCGTGTTGGTGGTGGTAGACTTATTCACCAAGATGGCCCACTTTATACCGTTTCCCAAAATCCCTACTGCTAAGGAGATGGCAGTGGAATTTATGTCTTCGATTGTGCGCTTGCATGGGTTACCGGAGGTGATCATATCAGATAGAGGGGCACAGTTTGTCTCACACTTTTGGACTGAGTTGTGTCAGGTGCTTAAAACCAAGATATGTCTTTCCTTGGCTTACCACCCTCAGTCCGACGGGCAGACGGAGCGCACTAATCAGACGATGGAACAGTATTTACGGTGTCTGATAGCGTCCTTGTCCTGTGATTGGGTCACAGCCCTGCCCATCGCGGAGTTCGCCTACAACAACAGTGTGCATTCCGCCTTGGGCATGACACCCTTTTTCTGTTCCTTAGGATACCATCCGAGGGCAATGGCGATACAGCCCACGGGTCGCGTGCCAGCCATCGACGACGTGTGTAGGCAATTGGGAGACATCTGGGCCTTGGCCAGAAAAAGCCTTTTGGAGGCAAAGGAGGCTATGAAGGTACAGGCAAATAAACATCGAGTCCCTGCTCCTGCCTATAAGATAGGGGATCTTGTGTGGCTGTCTTCACGTAACTTGAGAATGCAGGGATCACGTAAGCTGCAGCTAAGCATGGGCGGAAAATCCGTTTCGCTCGCGGATTTTGCGGATTTTCGGTAAATTCGCAATCCGCGAGATTCGCGAATCTCCCGCAAAATCCGCGAATCCGCGAGCAGCGGATTTTGCTCGCACTGCTCGCACTGTTCGCGTGAGTTCGCGGCTTCCCAGTACAACTTCGCGCCCCGCGAATAAGTGCAAAATTGCAGAAATACGATCTTAGCAAAACTGAAACTACTTACCAGGTTCAAAAGTTCAGGCTCATCATTAGCAGCCATTTCCTGTAGTGCTTCCTGAGGGGCCCCTCCAGAGTTCAGTTGCCAGTTGCAACTATTATGTGACCCTGCTCTGAACCTCAGAATAGTTACACATATGCCACAAAGGTCCTGAATTACATCTAAGGGAGACAAGCAGGAGCCAGGCTGGCAGTTCAAATCCATTAATCAGCCCCTAATTTATTATTGTCAGTTGGGGCAGGGCAGGTGTTGTAACTAATTTTGCAACAATGAAAGCACTTAGCAAGTGCAAAAGATCACTAATCAGGAAGCACTAAGGAAGCAGGTGCCAGCTAAAAAAATATTCTGTGACACATTAATCAGCCCCAAATTAATTCAGGTCACTTGAGGCAGGGAAGGTGTGCTTGCGTTGCCACAATAATGTACACTGACTGGACAACCAGAGGGTGCTGTGATGAAACAGAGGGTGGCATGGGTGGGCCAGAGGGTGGCATGAGTAGTCAGAGAGTGGCAGTGGTGACAGAGAGTGGCAGTGATGAAGAAGAGTGTCCCAAACAGGCTGGACACGTAGAAACAACAAGTTCGCGAAACTTGCGACCCGACAGGTAAGTTCGCAATTTGCGACATTGTACAAAACCCTCGCGAACTGGCAGAAACCCGCGCAAACACACAAAAAAAAAAATTCGCGAGAATTCGCGGATTTTGCGGATTGCGAGTTCGCAAATCCGCAAAATTTGCGAACGCGAGATTCGCAAAATTCGCCCATGCTTAGCTGCAGCCCAGGTTTGTGGGTCCATATCCCATCCTCCAGGTAGTGAACCCTGTAGCAATGAAGCTTAGGCTACCTCAGGAGTATAGTGTGCACCCCGTTTTTCATACCTCACTGCTTAAACCCTATGTACCAACGGACCAGGTGTTGCAACCCCCTCCGTCTGTCCTGGTTGATGGACAGGAGGAATTTGAGGCCCAGGCTATACTTGATTCGAAGCGAGTCAGGGGACGTCTTTTCTACCTGGTAGACTGGAAGGGGTACACAAAGGATGACAGGACATGGGAGCCGGCTGGGGGAGTTCACACCCCGCGGTTAGTTCGATTATTCCATAGATTACACCCCTCCAAGCCCAGACCGGTGGGGAGGATTGTTGGGGGGGGTACTGTTAGGAATCGAGCTAGTCCTATCTTTGTGACCATGCCTTAAACATCACATGACCATGAATAGGTAGATAAAAGCTAGTCCTACCTTTGGCTCATTGCTCGATATTGCCAGTGTTTGGATTCCCATCCTGGTTGTTGGTTGTTGCAGAAAGCAGAGAGCTGAGCCTCCTCATCGACTTCCCTACTCCTTTGTTGCTGTCCAGTTCCTCTCTCGGGCTTGTGAGAGGGTTCGTGTGCCTTCCTGTTTCGTTTTTGGTCCCTTTCCCGTTTAATATTCCCCTTTAGTGTAGGTAGCGATATCCTGGTATCCCTTCCCTTTTATTGTCCTCTCCCTCTTGTTTGCCCCCTGTGTTCCGTTTATTTTTGTTTTCGAGTGTTCGGGGGCTCCCGTTCACTCCAGCGTCTTAGTTAATTAAAACGCTGTGTTACCGAAGCTTGTTGCGAGCGTCAGCGCTCCTTTGCGGGACTACGCTTCGCTTCGTTGTGTGCGGAAGTGACGTTTTGGGTCACTCCGCGGCGGCTTTGCTTTCAATCGCGCTGTTTGTTTAGCGCTACGGAGGGTTCCCTGCTCCTTGCCCCTTCGCGTTTTCTTTTGGTTACAAACGGGGTTTTTGGTATAGGTTGCAAGCCAAAGCCTACCTTTTCCCCACAATATCATTTTTGGTACAAGGACAATTCATTACTTAGCTCCTTCCCTAAGTCTGCCACTGTCACTTGCGCAGATACCAGAGTACATAGTATTTTCTGGTGCAGTAATTCACGTCTTTACGAAGCAGAGCCTGCACAAGCCACAGGTGAGAAGGGTTGTATGGTTGTTAAGGCATGGTCATTGGAGGTTGGGTACATTAGGGTACAGGGTATATGAATGCTTTTGTTTTCCCCTATTGTACCACAGGTGCAGAAGCGTAAGGATAGAGGGAGCTGTGTCCTGTTACCTACAAGGGTGGAAGACTTGGTGTCTCCTCAACATTACCACCCTCTTTTCAGGTCCATAGGTGCACCCATAGAGTTCATCCTGTGGGTGTCCAGTGGGCAGGGAAAGGGGATTGGTGCATGCTACGTTCCCGCAGTGCTTGGGCCGGCCAGGGATCTAACACACATACTGACAAAAACAAAGCAATATCAACAAAGGTGCAAAAAAGTGCTATACGATATATTCAGTCGGTGGAAAATTTTGAAGAAGGCAATGCGGTGGAATGGAACACAACGCGTTTCGGCCAAAGGGCGTTCGTCAGGTGACCGTCATTCGTATATTACATATAGACTAGTGTACAACATAAACCTACACAGAAAAAAGTGAAAAAACACATAGAGTACAGATATGAATATTTGTGAATCAATGATATATATATTTTTTACATATATACTGTCTAAGCATTTACTGCAAGGTCGTAAAAATACATCTTCATAACAATTTTATTTATATTAATCTAGGGTCGGTTGATTCTTATTTCAAAATGCAACTGCATATTTTATATAGAATATACTAGCAAATAGGTCACTTTTACTTCATGATATCTTTGTAAGCTCATTCATTACACTATCGGAAACAGTCGTTTGTAACATTTCTTTTAAAGCATTCTAAGTTGTATCATCCCTTTCTTGGCCTTATTTCTTTTGGACTACATTTCTTTTACAGTTCCTTACATATCTCAACTTAAAGATAGAAGATAAAACACGGTGGATAGATAGGGTTTAAGAGATGTTCAGAAAAAGATAGAGCAGAGGGTAATGTTCTAGATGTTGGTAGATTTCTGGTATAGGACTTCTTATTTACTCACTTCAACTTATTTTGATGAAGCGTAGAATCTGATTTTCCCAAAAACAGTTTGATTATCTTTAGTATATGTAGAATATGGTCGAAATATATATAACACTGAAAAGACAAATATGATCTTATTTAAACACCAGAAGATTTTTTTAGAAACTTTATTAACACAAGTTAGTGTTCGCCTATGTGGAAATACCTGATATTTTTTCTTTTAGTACCCCCTGTTGTCTGTAGATGTGCACAAAATTGATTTTAAGGGGAGTGAAGGTCATAGAAAATTCAGTACATATTCTCCTCCAATATGCATCCACGTGTTGACCTAGAATCGAAACAGCTTAGCAATTATTATTTAAGAATAGAGGTGCTCTTAAACCAAAACAAAGGTATTTTTAAATAATTGGGTCTTAATCCTTATGTTCCGATGTTTTATTTTGGTACTATATTATAGTCTGCATTTTATTTCTAAAAGACATTTTTCATAGCTGTTTCTTTTACTCCCCTCTTATTTTATCAATTATTCTCCATGTACCACGATGTGTATAGGGGTACCGGTTATACTTTTTGGTATAGAAAGACACATAGGATTTTTGTTTCCTACCTCAGTTCAGGTGCAGGAAAAATAAATCTTTTGCGCAGTAAATCTATCGTCCTTTGTTTACCCTTTTTGATTTAAAACTTCTATTTTTCATCATTATTTGGGGGGATCCATATATTTCTTTTATTTCCTGAAATATTATCAGATAACACAATCACATACCATTCTTTGTTTGTTTTCCCACCAGTAACACTTCCGTTTTTCCAGCGTTAAGCTGGAGACAGTTTGTTGTCATCCAGCTGGTGATGTCGATAAGCTTCTGCTTAAAATTTTGTGCACTAAGACCGTTTTCATTGTCCAGTGTCACCACCAGCTGGGTATCGTCGGCGTATGTCACTAGTGAGAGACCGTGTTTTCTAGCTATTTCTGCCAGGGTTTGGACATAAACATTGAACAGGGTAGGGCTCAGAGCTGACCCTTGGGGCACACCCTGTTCAATGGGGTGTTCTTTAGACAGAAAAGGAGGGGTAGAGACTCTAAAGGATCTGCGCAAAAGGAAAGCTTTGAACCATTTGAGGGCAAGCCCTGTTATTCCTTATGTGGGGAGGATCATGCAGATATAGTTCACATGTTTGCTACATACCCTGATTTGAAATTGTTGATAAATAGGATGCAGATCTTTTTAACAGAAGTAACAGGGGTACAGATTGAGATAACTCCAATAGTTATGTTGTTGGGGGTCGTAGAGGATGAAGTGTCTACACATGGAATGTATACATTTAGATATTTAATACATATTGCCGCTGCAGTTGCAAGATTATGTATAGCCTCACTATGGCGCCAGAAAGGACCCCTTTACTTTTGAGATGTGGAGAGGAAGACTATTTGCTATTTACAAACTTGAAACTAACCTCTATGCTATTAAAGGGCCACGGAAACTAAGATTGGGTGGCAAAATCTGGGGGGCTTTAACCAAATTTTTGACACCAGCAATATAAGATCATACTTAGACCCTGTTGGCTTTGGAATGATCTATCTATTCTATTTTGTATTTATTGTCTTAATCCAAATTTTTGGTTTATATCCATGTGCAGCGCGAATGAGGATTTAAGTAATGCGCCTAATGTCCCAGATGGGACTATATATATATATATATATATATATATATATATATATATATATATATATATATATATATATATATATATATATATATATATATATATATATATATATATATATATATATATATATATATTTATATATATATATATATATATATATATATTATATATATATATATAATACTCTGACTCGTCGTAATAGTGTCTAGTTGCACCAACGGGTTTGCAGACATCAAGTAACGTCAAAGCCAGTCTTCGGTTTCAAGTAACACTACTTTTTCATAGCACGTATAATACACAGCACTACCCACTTTTAGCAGTCAAAAGTCTGGGGGCCATGGTGGTGATAACTATATTGTTATTTTACCACGAATGTCTCTTAAACCACACACTAGAGCACAACGGATTGACATAAGTGATCAGCATCATTACTCAATGTATGTTCTGTCCTACATGTAGGTCCTTGTCTTTTCTATCTACAGGTGCAGAACCCGTAAAGCCGGGATCCTCCTAAACCAGAAGTAATTAGGAAGACAATTTTTCCTCCTAATTTTTTTGTACTTTACACCTTTTTGTTAATTTTCACTTTCACGTCCCTAGGTAAGGGTGGGCCTTAGAGAGTCCATTCCACCAGGGTTTAGTACACGCTGAGTCCTGATGAATGCCAGGTAAATTCATACCGTTTCGTGGCTGAAACATGTCGCCTGATAATTAGGAAACTACCACTCAATGAATTGTGGACGAATTTCCAACACATACGTTTTTATTAACCCGTCCTTAGTGATCATTAGAATAAACTTAATTTTGATACACTACGGACTACTCTTTAACCATCCACCACTCACTAGTTTTCTTTGCACAACACTGCCTGAACTCACCTACCCGCTCCGCAGAAAATCTGGCGTTGTAGCACACCAAAGAGACACTTGGTCTCTTTGGTGGAGCCCGATGATGAAGCATGTCATCACTAGGTGGTGAGTGAGGGCTTTCTTTAACGCCTTAAGTGAAGCCGTTTACTTGCTCCTGATGGTGGTCGAATACTACCATTGGACACTCTTTTCTTGTTTATTGACTATTACCGGGGAATAAGAGTGTCACACTACTCTCCCTGCCTCTCTTTTTGTTTGGACGTACTTAGCAGCGCAGAGCTGTGAGAGCTGTTCTTACCCCAGCCTACCTTGGTTGGCTTTCTTATTAATTTTAAATCTATATTCTCTCACTACCGTGTGGTCACCATGTCGAACCTAGGACTAACATACTCTGAGTCTGAGATAGCTGACATCCTGTCTGACTCAAACCTATTTGCTGATCCTGCAATCTCACAAGAAATAGCCCATACCGCTGAATGGGAAAAGCTTACTGAAGTCAAAAGCGAGAGAATACGTACCATTCTCCATGGTACCATACTGAAACAGTACCTCCTTAAAATACGGCTCCTAGAGGGCTATTAGTCACCAACGCCCCTAGGATTTTCCTGAATGATTCCACCTTTAGGAAAGAATGGGCCATGATCGCGTGGCACTGTACCCGCGACTGGCTCGTCCTTATGATTAAAACAGCTTTGAGACTTTCTGAGACCCTACTGGTTGAAATTCAAGAGACTGAGGTTTGTTTTAAAACAACAATAACAGGTTTTAAAAAAAGCTGGATGAAATTAATAAAGATCTCAATGAGTACAAGGGGAACCTAATGCAAGCCAAAGTCACCAAGTTTAAAAAAAATTTAGCAAAATTTGAATTTGAGATGGTCTACCCTTATTCAGCGGCTTCTTTCACACCGCCCACAAGGAACCCAAGTAATAATGATCAATCGGATGATGATTCATCAAATAGCAGTGGTTCCATCAAGGAAGAAGGCAAGGTAATAGAGGAAACCGCAACAACAGAGGGCGGCCTGCATATCACAACCAATCACAGAGATGGCCTTTACCTCCACAAATGGTGGGAATGGGACAACAATTCCCCTTCCACCAACCACCCTATCCAATGATGGGATGGAACCCGGGCTTCATGCCACCAACTAATTTCGCTCCCCAGTATCGCCAGCCTTTTTTAGACTTGGGCAGGAGAGGAAGAGGGAAGAGAAGAGGGTCCAATCAAGTGTCCTGGGAAGACAACGACACGGTGAGCAACCACACCCGCAACAAGGACCAACAGCCGGGAACGAGCGGCATATGAGCTTGATAACCAACCTCTCTGACAAAATCCTATCACCAGTCGAAACCAAGGTTTTAGAAAGAGGACTAGGCTTAACCCCTACATCCCGACCGGACAAGTTCAAGCTCCACTGCGAGCTTGCCGCCTTCTTTAGGAAGCAGAGACTCAAGGCTTTCTTCGAGGGTAAGGAAGACCCCAATGAAGCCCTTCGGAATGGAGATACTGGACTCAGAATGAGCTCCACTTTCAATCCCCCTCCGCACACAGTGCCGGCAGCTATCACTGCATTTGAACAGGCAGTGTTTCTGGACCTTGAAACTTGCCAAGACCCAACAACTTTCAATAATTTCACCACTGCAGAATACCATGCACTACAGGATTTGCAAAACGACCAGAGCATCACAGTTAAGCCAGCAGATAAAGGCGGTGGCCTTGTCATACAGAACTCTGTCGACTATGATAAGGCATGTCGATTACTTCAGGATGAAAAGAAAAACTACAAACCTTTGACGATAGATCCCACAGAGGATTTAAGAACACGAATCTCGGCACTAGTGAGGAGAGCAGAAGAAGACGGGCAAATCTAAAAAAATGAGGCGGATTTTCTCAGTACTAATGAGAACATAACCCCCTACTTCTACACACTGCCAAAAACGCACAAAAATCGGATGCCCCCACCCAGACGTCCGATCGTGTCAGGGATTGTCTCCTTCCTGGAGCCATTATCGCGCTTCTGTGACCATTACTTGAAGCCGATAGTCCAGAGTACTCCAACCTATCTCAAGGACACTAAGAACCTCCTCCAGTTACTCCAGGACCTGAGTTTCACTGAAAATACAGTGACACTAGTCACGCTTGACATTGAGGGCCTATACACCAGCATCCTCCAGGACGATACCATCAAGGTCCTGGGGGCGGCTCTAGATTCTATCACTTGGAACTACCAGGCTTCAAAGAACTTCATCTTAGAGTGTGCAACTTTGGCGCTTAAAGAGAACTTTTTCTCCTATGAAGGCAACCTTTTCCTCCAATGCACTGGAACTTCTATGGGCAGCACATTTGCCCCCAGTGTGGCAGGCCTTTATGTAGCAGACTTTGAGGCAAAATACATCTTACAACCAGATAGCCCCTTCTCTACGTCCATCAAAATCTGGCGGCGCTACATAGACGATGTCCTGGTCATATAGTCCGGTGACGATGAACAGCTACAGGCTTTCCTTACCTGGGTCAAAACTCTCGACCCTAATCTGAAATTTACATATGCCACCAGCAAAACTGAGGCAACCTTCTTGGATATAACAATCCAAGTCACCGGGACAAGGTTCACCACCAAGACATATCACAAGCCCACTGCTAAAAACAACCTCCTAGAGTACACTAGTTTTCATCCTCGCCCTTTAAAAGAAAATCTCCCCTACGGCCAGTACTTACGGCTAAGGCGGAACTGTACTGAATTACAGGATTTCAAAACTCAATCTGCGGATCTATCAGCGAAGCTAAAGGCCAGAGGCTACCCAAATGCAATCTTAAGCAAGGGCTACAAAAGAGCGCGTAACCAGCAAAGGGAAGCGCTCCTTGAGGACAGGCTCAACAATACAAAAGACATTCCATTGACATGTGTAACGACACACAACACATTGTCAAACATTGTGAAGAAATCAATCAACAAGAACTGGAGAATACTGTCCAGTACTAACAAAACTTAGGAGAAACCTCTCTTCTCCTTTAAGAAAGGACGCAGCCTAAAGGATGCACTGGTTCACACACGACCAAAACCAAAAGCTACAGAGACAGTGAGATCAGTGACTGACACCTGGGGCCTTCCAAAAGTGGTTGGCCATTTCCCATGTTCTAACTGCAGCGTTTGCCACTTGACAACGCACTCAAAAACGTTAGAACTCAAGCCTGGCAAGACGTGGATGCAGAAAGATCACACCAACTGCAACATGTAAAACGTGATATACCTCATTACGTGCCCATGCGAACTGCGCTACGTAGGCATGACCAGCAGAAGGGTCAAACAGAGAATCTGTGAACACCGATCAAATATTAGATGCAAGAAATCTACAACCAAAATGAGCAGACACTTTCTAGAACTCAACCACACAACAAACGACATGCAATGGACAGTTATCGAACATGTTAGTAGTGGCAATAACATCAATCACCGTCTTTTTGAAAAAGAACAGCGGTGGGTCTATAGGCTTGGGACCCACCTCCTTTGATTAAATGACGATATCCCATGGAACTCTGTGATCAAATGAATACTAGGGGCCCTTTGTCACTCAGGCATCTCCATAATTGTGGGATAGTTCAGCACTCTGCACTGTACACATCTCATATATTGCTCCACTTGCCACAGAACACCAACCACCTATGTCCTAATACCTACTGACATATGGTAAGGAAGGGAGCGCTCCACTCAGCATCCCTATACGATAAATTTAATACAGTCGTAATTTTAAGCAAAGGTGCACCACAACAGGGACATGTGAAAACTAAGGTCTTCTAGTTTGCACAAAAGATATATACAAAAGAAATTTCTCATATGAAACCGGACAATTCTTTTTTCAAAAAAGATTTTTCTTTATTTATTCCAAATGTTAAAGGACACAGCCGACGCGTTTCGTCCCTATGGGGACTTCTTCAGGGCTGTATTACAACAAGACAAAAATACATATAGATACATCATTAAAATTGTAAAGTATTTGTATACTCAGCCGAGCTACAAATTATTACATAATTAAAAACAAATACATATCAGTGTCAACATGTCATAGACATTGGGACATCAGGTTTAAAGTTAGTATTGGCAATCAAGCAGGTAAAGGAAAAAAAACCCTAACGTGAATGTGTACACTTTGCATATTATATCATCTAGTTTCATTTCATGAACACTACAAAAATCTGGACAAAGTAATCATATTGTCCTTAAGCATGCTAAATTGGAGAGGCAATGTTATAATCAGGTCATAGTTACTGGGTAGTAGCTTAACAGTTCGGTATTGTTAACAATTGAACAACAGGAAACATATCTAACGGTTTAACAAAACATATTTCTCTAAGGGAAGCAAAAGTCCTTAGGGAATTGTGAGGAAGAGAATGTAACAAAGATAATGGTGAAAGAAAAATAGTTATTAGATAAAAACCAACACATGTGAGTCAAAGAGTCATACAAAAACCCACACCTGTAAGTCAATATCTCCTGAACAGTTAGTACGCCAAATAGAAACCTACCGAGATAAGTAGAGGAATCTCCTTTAGCGCGACGATGTTGTGTTGGAGAAGTCCAGATGTGACTTCTATGGTCAAATTGAGTGTGGTGGCTGGAACACTGGTTCAAAGACATCCAGAGTTTCGTATGGTTCAATAAATCTGACAGAAGCGAAAATCGAAAAAATGATGAGCACTGGACCAACTAAGACTTCAAAGGTGTGCATCAAATAATGCTGAAAGTTAGGTATACTTACAGCAAAATATTCTCCTAAAATTCGATAGGGGCCCTGCGGTTCCTGGAACTAGATTTCATATGTAGTTTGGAGGCTATTGAAACAAGTTATATACGAAAGTATTATGTACACAGAAATGATTCAAGATGATATGGGCTGACAACTTAATACTTGTCACCCTTGACGTTACTAGTCTCTATACATCTATTAAAAAGGAATTCGGTATGAATGCACTCGAATTCTATCTGGGACAGAGAGCGGCAGAACACCTGGGCCACAACGAAATTTTGCTGGAAATGACTAACATCATTTTATCAAAAAACTTCTTTCTCCACGATTCCACTTGGTACCAACAGATACAGGGAACCGCGATGGGTTCTAGGTTTGCTCCTGCTTATGCGGGGCTTTTTATGGGCTGGTTTGAGCGGGAGCATGCCTGGAGCCGTCGGACAGCATTGTGGTCGGATTATGTGATATATTGGGGCAGGTACATTGATGACGTCATTATGTTATGGAATGGACCTGTCCCCGACCTGCTAGCCTACTATGAATATCTAAACGACAATCCCTACAACATACGCTTCACCATGGAATACAATGAGAAAGAAATCGACTTCCTAGACGTAACATTCTTTGTGAAAGACAACAAGATAAATAGCAGAACCCACAGGAAGGCGACTAGTTGCAATAGCACCTTACATTACACAAGTGCACACCCCCCACATGTCATCAACAACATCCCCTATGGGGAGATGATTAGGATGCGACGCAACTGCAGCACACCAGAAACCTTTGAAAACAGTATCAAGGAAACAACAGAGCGTTTCAAACAAAGGGGCTATCCTTCCAGAATTTTGAATCAGGCACAGAACAAAGTCACGAAAGTGCCAAGAGATAGCACACTGGCAGTATCTGGTAGAAAACAGTCCAAACAACCATTCATTGCATTCACGACTGTCTATACGGAAGAAAATGGCAGGATTTACAACACCTTGCGAAAACATTGGCATCTCCTGACGGCCATCCCCAGCCTGAAGGAACTCCTGCCGGCCAAACCCAGAGTGACATACAAGCGAGGCAACAATTTGAGAAATAGCCTGTGCCCCAGTTACGTAACAAGAGAGAAAAAAACGGTCTGGTTGCACAACAAAGTACAAGGATTCTATACCTGCAGAGGTTGCAATATGTGTGACTTAGGCAGGGACAAAACTAAGGAGTTTTGCTTCAACACCAAACGAGTACATAGGATCAACCACTTCATAAACTGCAATACTGAATATGTAGTTTACATACTAGGCTGCCCTTGCAACAAAATCTATGTGGGTAGCACCAAACGGGCGTTGAAGGTTAGAATACAGGAACATGTCAGAGCCCACAGGAATGTGGACCTCAAGTACCCTTTGACGTACCACATGCATGACAAACATAGTCCACAGGACACCATATGGTTCATGGGGGTGGATCATGTCCCGGTTCATCCTAGGGGCGGAGATAGACTCTTGGCTTTAAGAAAAAAGGAAGCAGCCTGGATCTGTAGATTAAGAGCAGTAGAACTAGGCCATATCGTTGATGATGAGATGCATTACTTCCTGACTTAATATCTGTAAACACTGATAAGCTCTCTGTCATGTATTTGCGCTTCATCTCCATTTGAATGCCCCAGTTTGATTCTATTTCAGTAGGCTGCTTTTTAAATACCCATGTTTTGAAGAGAATTTAATTTATACATGGTTGGCTTTTAATGTTTTCAGGACAGGAAACATTTTTGAATTTGTGATACTGAACATATTACATGTCCAATTGTAAAAGGTAAGCAAGATTCCTTCTCCTTCTTTTCATGCTCACTCCCCAATATTCTTATATTATTCCTTGATCAGCACAGAGCGATGCTCCTATCACTTCTTCCTTTTTTTACTCTCGCTACGCATCTCCACGCAACTGAGTCTCCTTCTTTTACTTCTTCTTTTCCATGGATCACAGTTCAGCCCAGAATAGGCATCCCCGTAAGCAGTTTATTAACAGCTTATGCTACGCGATAAGTTCCATACCCTTTAAAGAAAAAAATACACACTATAGATCATATCTGAGCTAGGAGCTAATCCTCCTCATTTCCCCTTTTCTTCATTATGGGTAACCCTGGACTCGCCCACATCGGGTCCAATGGATGCAATTTATTTTGCTTGTTAAAATCATGGGATTTCATGATCTTTATCTACACTGCACCCTGCTCGCCATGTTTTGAACCTTATCAAGACACTAGATCTGGATAGTTAAATAGTGGATACCTCTCAAGGGGCTCTATAGATGGTAGACGCGTAATGCCACGATACATAAAGAGGGCATTTTACATGCAAAAATACCCTCCTTCGATTTTTCACTCTAAAACCTGCAATATTAGGTGCCCACGATCCCCCCTGTTTATGTATATTTCTATATAATTTTAGGGGATTTCTCACATCACATATATGTGTTAGATACTGGTTTTGCCTTTTGATCGTCAAACCTTTCGATACCGTTCCAACATGGCGTCCGCATTACCCCTCTTCGATATAGAGAGTGAAGACACCCCGCGCTATTAAAGCAGCACGCATATTTTTGGTTAGATTTTATCGTGGATGTAATTAAATAGGAGTTCTTATTTTCGCTGTCCCCATATTATACATTATTTGTTCGAAAGCCATTATACTCCTAGTATCGGATCAGGAGGTTACACATTACAATATGGCCGCCGCGAGTTGCTTGGAATCGTGTTATTAGATCCGGCCATTCTATTCACGTTCCCACACGTGTATTAACTTATCTAATTCAACCAAGTATAAAAACCGCCAATAATCCCCACTCGTCTCGCACCAGGCTCTATACGAACTGGTTCAGACGGGAAGGGGACGACACACTACCACGGACGTGTCTGGAACAGCGTTGTTTTTACGGTAAGCGTCTATGCAAATTTTGTTGATGCCCCTGGGAGTTCCTTTAAGCCCCATACCTGAGCAGGGTGGTCAATACGACATTCATATATCCAGGGTCTGGGTACTTTTATATATGTACTTGACAGGGGGCAGGCAATGTTATATGCAATCCTGACTTTCTAACTCTGTCTAAGTACGGACATCTATTTCACTACATTGCTCTTCTCAACTAATTTTTGGCGCTTGGGTATACACGCTACGTGGGTCGCACAACCATTAAGGTTTGTCACGCTTTCGAGGTCTATTTCGCCCGAGGGCTACTGGTTACGACATTTCCATTACGCTAATAGTCATCGAGGAATGCCAATTAGCAACCACTACCCCCCTCCTAACATACAGAAATGAGATTAGCCTTTCTATCTAGAAGTTCCTGGCACAATGACACACTGGGAACAGGTGAGGGGGCGATCACCATAGTAAGTCCATACTAGCATTCATGCCGTTTTAATTTCTGATACCTGAAAAGACGGTAGATAGACTTTCAAGCCCCAGGAGTAGATAATGAACATTTTATAATTTATTGTTAATTGGTGCCACTATTTTTCATTTCCCTATACGACTCTCGTTTTCCTTTCAGAATCTGTAGCGGAATTCGAATGAGTACGGATATTTGTACATCATACCATAAACTAAAACAATACAAGAAAGGGGTCATGTTGCTTGAAGCCACTGAATCAATGGCCAAGGTAATATGTGCGTTAAAACATTTCTTCTTTTCTCCGCCTGTTATTAATTCAACATGGCTATGGTCGACAATTCACACAGAGGTAACTAGACTCTTCTTTCTCCAAATGATCTTTTTCAGCACTCCTTTTGACTTGCTGCAATCTTTGAAAATATTGACCCCATGGGATGTCCAATTATTCAAAACACATCCCTTTTGTAAGTACAATGGTCTTAATAAACTTTTAATTATATCATAAAATTAATGACCCACGTATGACTTTGGATATCAATCTGGGGGGAACTCTTGCTTCATAAAATTAACATCCCCTGTGTTAATTCTAGACGGTCATAAGAATAGACTTGCAAGACCTTTATAGGTGATATTTATAGTGTTTTCATCTTTAATATAAAACCTATGGATGACATTGGGCATTCTTCATACGGAGGAATGGATGCCTGTTAAGAGTAGAGATTGCTTCTCTATAATTCTTTTGCTAACATATCTCCCCATTGGTTGCTTAACGATTTTGTGGTTAAATTCATAATCAATCGCGTTTTTTTTTAGCATAGACTCTATGGATATCATCTTGAATCATTTCTGTGTACATAATACTGTTGTATATAACTTGTTTCAATAGCCTCCAAACTACATATGAATGCTAGTTCCAGGAACCGCAGGTCCCCTATCGAATTTTAGGAGAATATTTTGCTGTAAGTATACCTAACTTTCAGCATTATTTGATGCACACCTTTGAAGTCTTAGTTGGTCCAGTGCTCATCATTTTTTCGATTTTCGCTTCTGTCAGATTTATTGAACCATACGAAACTCTGGACGTCTTTGAACCAGTGTTCCAGCCACCACACTCAATTTGACCATAGAAGTCACATCTGGACTTCTCCAACACAACATCGTCGCGCTAAAGGAGATTCCTCTACTTATCTCGGTAGGTTTCTATTTGGCGTACTAACTGTTCAGGAGATATTGACTTAAAGGTGTGGGTTTTTGTATGACTCTTTGACTCACATGTGTTGGTTTTTATCTAATAACTATTTTTCTTTCACCATTATCTTTGTTACATTCTCTTCCTCACAATTCCCTAAGGACTCTTGCTTCCCTTAGAGAAATATGTTTTGTTAAACCGTTAGATATGTTTCCTGTTGTTCAATTGTTAACAATACCGAACTGTTAAGCTACTACCCAGTAACCATGACCTGATTATAACATTGCCTCTCCAATTTAGCATGCTTAAGGACAATATGATTACTTTGTCCAGATTTTTGTAGTGTTTATGAAATGAAACTAGATGATATAATATGCAAAGTGTACACATTCACGTTAGGGTTTTTTTTCCTTTACCTGCTTGATTGCCAATACTAACTTTAAACCTGATGTCCCAATGTCTATGACATGTTGACACTGATATGTATTTGTTTTTAATTATGTAATAATTTGTAGCTCGGCTGAGTATGCAAATACTTTACAATTTTAATGATGTATCTATATGTATTTTTGTCTTGTTGTAATACAGCCCTGAAGAAGTCCCCGTAGGGACGAAACGCGTCGGCTGTGTCCTTTAACATTTGGAATAAATAAAGAAAAATCTTTTTGGAGAAAAGAATTGTCCGGTTTCATATGAGAAATTTCTTTTGTATATATCTTTTGTGCAAACTAGAAGACCTTAGTTTTCACATGTCCCTGTTGTGGTGCACCTTTGCTTAAAATTACGTCTGTATCCCGAAGTTCTTTATAGAACTGCCATTGTGATGGTGGGTGGTTGTCAGTGTGCACACTACTCCCTCGTTGATATTTAGAGGGGAAATATTAATTGGGCTATTTTGGTCAGGTGCTTCTTAAAGAAAGGTTCCACCATCCAACTTGCTTCTTTAAATTTAATACAGTGTTCTGCAAAAATAACCTGTGACTTTACACATATTTACGCTCCTACCGCGCACCATGCAGACATTTGACATCTCCATTTAATCATTTACGTAAACAAACTCCCGGGCTCCATAACAACGGGCTCCCGATTGGAGCACCTGACTAAGCCTCCATTTCACTGGAGAGAGTGAACGCTTCGGTCTTTCAGCCTGCTGTCACCTTAACAACAGACAATACCTCTCTTGATTGGCCCGCATAACCTCGCGACCACGTGACGATAATCGTCAGATGACGGCACAACTCCCTGATTGACCCATACGTGGGCATCGAGAGAGTCCGACCACGCCCACCCGGAAGCTGATTAGCGCAAAACATCCATTTAATGCTCTCCTGGCCTCGCGTCCACATCTTCGCGGTCCAGTCGAGGGTAGATGCAGGTACACAGTGGGTGCCGAGCGTCGAGGGCGTGAGTAGAAGCAGAAATCGTCTTCTGATTACACCACTAAGCTAAGTACCTATCTAATGCTATGTGACTTATTGTACGTTTACTCAATTTGTTTCGACAAATCGCAAGGTGTGCCAATTACGTTCCCACCCCCCTCCTGTGACCCATGGTGTGAATCCTCAACACCACAAAAGTGAGAATTTTTAATCTGTTAGCGCGATCGCGCCTGCATTTTACTTTGATAGCGATCAAGGAAATACCCTTCCTTTTTTAAGTAACACTACTTTTTCATAGCACGTATAATACACAGCACTACCCACTTTTAGCAGTCAAAAGTCTGGGGGCCATGGTGGTGATAACTATATTGTTATTTTACCATGAATGTCTCTTAAACCACACACTGGAGCACAATGGATTGATATAAGTGATCAGCATCATTACTCAATGTATGTTCTGTCCTACATGTACGTCCTTGTCTATTCTATCCACAGGTGCAGAAACCGTAAAGCCGGAATCCTCCTAAACCAGGAGTAATTAGGAAGACAATTTTTCCTCCTAATTTTTTTGCACTTTACACCTTTTTGTTAATTTTCACTTTCACGTCCCTAGGTAAGGGTAGGCCTTAGAGAGTCCATTCCACCAGGGTTTAGTACACGCTGAGTCCTGATGAATGCCAGGTAAATTCATACCGTTTCGTGGCTGAAACATGTCGACTGATAATTAGGAAACTACCACTCAATGAATTGTGGACGAATTTCCAACACATAAGGTTTTATTAACCCGTCCTTAGTGATCATTAGAATAAAGTTAATTTTGATACACTACGGACTACTTTTTAACCATCCACCACTCACTAGTTTTCTTTGCACAACACTGCCTGAACTCACCGACCCGCTCCGCAGAAAATCTGGCGTTGTAGCACACCAAAGAGACACTCGGTCTCTTTGGTGGGGCCCGATGATGAAGCATGTCATCACTAGGTGGTGAGTGAGGGCTTTCTTTAACGCCTTAAGTGAAGCCGTTTACTTTCTCCTGACTGTGGTCGAATACTACCATTGGACACTCTTTTCTTGTTATGTTCTCCAGTTTGACGCTCCTATAAATTAGCAGGATCTCCTTGGCGGATTGCATCGTTGCCAGGCAACCCTTTCAGTAGACTATCTGCTCCCTCTCCCCGATACCTTTGCCAACAGTCCGGGTCAGGGGGCGCCTTGTTGTGCAGTCCATGCACCAAAAAACCAAAGAATTTGCCGGCATACGTGGAGCTCCTGAACGAGGGGCCTGTCAGAAATGTGGAGCCGACCTCCGCCTCCATACTCCTCCAATCCCGCCCAGTTAAGAACGGGTCCGACACATGCTAGGGTTGCTCAAGGCTGATTTAATGCCACCAGGATACAGCAAAGGAAATATATATATATATATATATATATATATATATATATATATATATATATATATATATATATATATATATATATATATATATATATATATATGTATATTACCTACTGGCGATAGCCAGTAGGTATATATAGTTAGGATTTTTTCTCTATGGGATTTTTGAAAATTCTATGTCTAATAACTTTGGCGTTTGTGGACGGAATTGGCTGAAATTTTCAGGAAAATGGCACATTTTGTTTCTGAGCAGCCCCTGAAAATTTGGGGGGGTTCGTCAAGGGGGGGCCGAGAAAAAAGGGGGGTCCCAAAACGCGTTTTTCCCATGTTAATTTCCATAGGGCGGTTGGCCTCACTTTTAGCTCGAACGGCTGAATGGATTTGCACGAAACTTGGCAAAATTGTAGGGACTGTTAGCCCGATGTGCCTTTGCTAGGTCTCAATATATGTGCTCCAGTGGATTTTGAGAAATTAACGTTTAAAAAAAGATATATATCTGTAACAGCGCTCCGGGCACTTTTCGTGTAACGGAGCTTTGCGAAGCGAAGCTGATTCGCTCTCCGGTGTCTGTCAACATTCTAAACAGTCCGGAGCGGCCGCCATCTTGTCTCTCGGTAGGTTCGAGAGACAAGAGGAGGCCAAAACAAAGGGGGAAATGAAGGAAAGGGGGAAAGGTAGACCCCTTCTGACCCCCTAGGATTGATGAGGGGGATATTATAGAGCCACGCGGGGCAAAAAAAAAAAAAAAAATCCGATTTTTTCGCCGTAGAGACGCGTCTTGGTACGCGAACCGGGCAGCTAACCGGGCAGCTAACCGGGCAGCTAACCGGCAGCGTAACGGGAGTCTGAGGAGTAGCTGATTGGCTGTCAACATTGTAAACAGTCCGGAGCGGCTGCCATCTTGTCTCTCTGTAGGATCGAGAGACAAGAGGTGGTGAAAAACGAAGGGGGAAATGAAGGAAAGGGGGCAAGGTAGACCCCTCCTGACCCCCTAGGATTGATGAGGGGGATATTAAAGTGCCCCGCGGGGCAAAAAAAAAAAAAAAGAAAATGTGATTTTTCGCCGTAGAGGCCCGTACCGGTACGCGAACCGTGCAGCTAACTGGGCAGCTAACCGGCAGCGTAACGGGAGTCTGAGGAGAAGCTGATTGGCTGTTAACATTGTAAACAGTCCGGAGCGGCCGCCATCTTGTCTCTCGGTGGGATCGAGAGACAAGAGGTGGAAAAAAAAAAGGTGTAAATGAAGGAAAGGGGTAAGGTAGACCCCTCCTGAACCCCTAGGGTTGATGAGGGGGCTATTAAAGTTCCCCGCGGGGCAAAAAAAACGGGCAGCTAACCGGCAGCGTAACGGGAGTCCGACATCTTGTGTTTTTGGAGCGTTTGTTTGCATACCGGGTAGCGTTCCGGTAAGCGTAACAAGGGGAAAATCAAGAGAAACAGTAAAATAAAATTTAAAGGAGTAAATTTCCACCAAACTTGGCAAAATTGTAGGGACTGTTTGTTTGATGTGCCTTTGCAAGGCCTCAAGATATGTGCATGTGTGGATTTTCTCTAATTAAGGTTAAAAAAATATATATATATCTGTAAGCGTGCTCCGGCGCGCTTACGTTACGGGTTTGGTTTGCGTTGCAGAGACGATACGTCACGGTTATGCGATGCGTCATGAGGCGTCTCACGGGCTATGTGATACGTCACGTAATAAAGAATATATTTTACATCTATAGATATTAGCTTTTAAAAAACCAATGAAATTCACTGAAAAAACCATAGGTTATAGACCATATATAGTTAGGAATTTGCATTTACAAAACCTTGAAAATTCACTGAAAAAACCATAGGTTATAGACCATATATAGTTAGGAATTAGCATTTACAAAACCATATTTTAATCACACAAAACCATTGAAATTTCATATATAGTTAGTTGCCCTAACTATATATCGCGCACCCGCAATCCACTGCTGATGATGTCACATATTACATCATTCATGACATGGTCAGTGACATCACTGATGACATCACTGATGACATCTCAAATGACATCACTGATGACAACACCCAGTGACTGTATGTTTCTGTAAAGTTAAAATATGTCTTACATATTGAAGAATGAGTGGATGTATAAGTGTTTCAATGAAGGATTTAGTAGGTGCATGACTGACTGTATGAGAGAATGATTAAATGTGTGTCACTGAGTGCATGGGTTAGTGACTAAACTGTATTATTTTGTGCATCATTATATATGTTGTTCTGTAAACTGCTGCATGTGTTGATCAGTAGCTATAAGAGTAACTATATGGGTTATTGATTGTTTGCCCAAGTATTTGTATGGGAGAATGAGTATGTGTGTGAGTTGATGGAAGGTGTATGACTCTGTGCATAGATGTGTGAGCAGTTGATTCACTATATGTATGGGTTCAAAAGTGCATGTGGAAACAGCTGCATGGGCAGTTGACTGTGTGCATGAGTGTATTGCTGAGTGAATGGATATCTCAGTGCTACATGTCAAAGTAAGTACATATGTAAAACACAGTACATGTGAGAGTAGACATATATAAATAACTGTGCAGAAGAGCCAGTGAATGTGTGAGTGGCTGCATGGATCATTGAAAACTTGTATCAGTGATTGTATAAGAGAGTAAAAATATGTTAGAATATGTTTGAATTAGTATGGTGTGTATAACTGTATAGTTGAGGAAATGGAGGTGTGATTGATTCTTTGCATGACTGAGTAGGTGCATGAATAACTCCATGGATGAGTGACAATCTGTGAGTGTCTATTTACACTGAGTGTATCTAAGGTTATATTAGAGTCTGTAGAGGTTCATCGTATTAACACATGAATGATGTCATCAGTGATGTCATCAGTGATGTCATTTGAGATGCCATCAGTGATGTCATCAGTGATGTCACTGACCATGTCATGAATGATGTAATATGTGACATCATCAGCAGTGGATTGCGGGTGCGCGATATATAGTTAGGGCAACTAACTATATATGAAATTTCAATGGTTTTGTGTGAGTAAAATATGGTTTTGTAAATGCTAATTCCTAACTATATATGGTCTATAACCTATGGTTTTTTCAGTGAATATATATATATATATATATACATTACCTACTGGCGGTCGCCAGTAGGTAGTTATAGTTAGGATTTTTTTCAATGGTAAATCTCAAAATTCTATTTGGAATAACTGAATTGGTTGTTGTAACTGGTATAGGTATCTCCACTTTTTTGTAAATGTTAGTTTCTATTTTTGAATATGTGTTTCAAGGGTTACATTACACTGAAAGGAGGTCTGTCACTCTGTCACAAGGATGGAGTCATCAGTGATGTCATGAGTGATGTCACTGACCATGTCATGAGTGATGTAATATGTGACGTCATCAGTGGTGCATTGCAGGCGCGCAAGTTATAGTGAGTCCGACTAACTATAACGTGGAATTTCAATAGTTTTATGTCAGTAAAATTTCCAGGTAACTATAACTGGTGTGAAACCTATGGTTTTTTCAGTGAATATATATATATATATATATAATATATATATATATATATATATATATATATATATATATATATTTAATATAATGTAGGATTATCCAGCATTTCCACAGACAATCATCCGGCACTCCAAAGTTGGATTCAACTCAGTTTATTTGTAAAAGACGAGTTACACCAACGCGTTTCGGGAGTCAAGCTCCCTTTTTCATATATTGTATATATCGTAAAACAGCAGCAAAAAAGAAAGATGAGAAAAAATATAGAAGAAAATTAACATTCTTATGAACTGATACATATATATATATATTACCTACTGTCGGTCGCCAGTAGGTAGTTATAGTTAGGATTATTTTGTATAGGGAATTCGCAACATTCTATTAGGAATAACTTTGGCGCCGGTTGAGGAATCTGCCTGAAATTTTCCTCAAATTTGCCTCGCGGCACTCCGCTCCTTCCCTGAAAACTTGGGGGATATTCGTCAAGCGGGGGCCAAGATAAAAGGGGGGTCCCAAAATGTGTTTTCCCCATGTTAATTTCCATAGGGCGGTTGAACTCACTTTTAGCCCGAACGGCTGAATGGATTTCCACCAAACTTGGCAAAATTGTAGGGACTGGTAGCCCGATGTGCCTTTGCTATGTCTCAAGATATGTGCTCCAGTGGATTTTGAGTAATTTAGGTTCAAAAAAACTATATATATCTATAGGCGCGCCCCGGTACGCACACCGGGGCGCATACCAGCGCGCTACGCGAGTTCGCGCGCGGAAAGCTGATTGGCGCTCGGGTGTCTGTCAACATGCCAAACAGTCCGGAGCGGCCACCATCTTGTGTCTCGGTAGGATCAAGACACAAGAGGTGGAAAAAACAAAGGGGGAAATGGCCAAAAGGGGGCAGAGTAGACCCCCCCTGACCCCCTAGGTTTGATGTGGGGGCCATAAAAGGGCCCCGCGGGGCAAACATTTTTTTTTTTCGATTTGCGCGGGGGGAGCTCCCGGTACGCGCACCGGGGAGCGTCCCGGGGAGCGTACCATGGGAAAAAAAGAATGACAGAGTTTTTAAAAAATTTAGCCTTTTTTTTATAAATATGAGGTAGTTCTAAAAAGAACTGTTTTTTTTCTTCTTTTTGTTTATATTGTTTTTTTGAACATTTTGTACTTTTTTTGGCTTTTATGAACAATTTTATATTTTTTTTGTTATTTTTATGGGGAGAAACAAAAAACAAGGAATTGTAAACGGCTCAACTGGAGAAAAAAAAAACAGGAAATAATTAAGGTTTTTTGGGGCAATTGTGGTTGTCACCAGCACGGTTGATGAGTTTAATGCTTTGCTCACCATAGGTAATTGTTTTACCACAAAATATACAACTGATTTTGTATTGTCCAAACTGGGGTTGTATGTTTGGGACCATCTCCCTTGTCTCTGGACCCGATGGAGTGGGTTGCTTACTTTTGGAGGTGCTGGGTGAAGATGGGGGAGGGTTTCTGGTCAGTTCTCTGACCTCTACCGCAGCATAGTTGTTAGGGTGCCGGCGTTGCATGTGGCGAATCATGGTGTTATTGCCAAAAGAGTACTTTTTGTTAGGGTTCCCCCTTGAAAGTTCAGTGCCACAGATTAGGCAAGTAACCCTTGATGCATTTACTTTTTTGAGGTGGTGTGCTGCTTTGGCCTATATGGGGTAGTATCTTCTGGCAGGAACCTCCTCCTCCTCCTTCTCCTCCTCCTCCTCTTCTTCATCTCCACCACTGTGGTGTTGTGGTGGTCCTCTTGGTGGTGGTGGTGGTGGCTGAGATGCTCCTGCTGCTGCTGCTACTGAAGCCATTTCTGAGTACAAATTAGTAATAGCTCTGGAAACAGGTCTTCCTCACTCAAAGTACAAAGTGAGAATGAGGAAAAAAGGTGGGGGCTTTCATCATTAGGAAAAAAAAACTGTCCTGAACCAATGAAAAGTGTTATTTTCAGGTCACATGACCAGGGCTTTCATCATTTGGAAACCAAAACTGTCCTGAACCAATAAAAAGTGTTATTTTTAGGTCACATGACCCGACGCGCTTACGCTAAGTGTCCCGGGGCGAGCCCTGGGGCGCGCCCAGGGGCGCGTCACGTAAGAGCGTCGGATGGTTACGTAGCGCGATCGTATGCGCTCGAGTGCTTCTGGGTGCGCTTACGCCGTGCGTATCACGCGGACGTGGCTATGCGATACGTCACGATTATGTTTTCGTTCACGGCAATAGCGCTAACGGGAAGCTCACCCGTACACGCCCCGGGGCGCGCCGCAAGACTGCGCTTACCGGTGCGCTCACCGGGACGAGCACCGGGAGCGCTTCAGGGCAAAAAAAACCATGAACAATATACATTAAAAAAATAGTATTACATAAATATACAATATAGGATTCAATATGAAAAATATTACATTTCATAGCTATAGAAATTTGCTATTAAAAAACCTTTGAAATTCACTGAAAAAAACATAGGTTTGAGGCCCTATATATAGTTAGGAATTAGCATTTTAAAAACCTATGAAATTCACTGAAAAAACCATAGGTTTCACACCAGTTATAGTTAGGAATTAGCATTTAAAAAACCTATGAAATTCACTGAAAAAGCCATAGGTTTTACACCAGTTATAGTTAGGAATTAGCATTTTAAAAACCTATGAAATTCACTGAAAAAAACATAGGTTTCACACCAGTTATAGTTAGGAATTAGCATTTAAAAAACCTATTAAATTCACTGAAAAAAACATAGGTTTGACACCAGCTAGTTAGCTGGAAATTTTACTGACATAAAACCATTGAAATTCCCACGTTATAGTTAGTTGGACTCACTATACCTTGCGCGCCTGCAATGCACTGCTGATGACGTCACATATTACATCACTCATGACATGGTCAGTGACATCACTCATGACATCACTGATGACACCATCCTTGTGACAGAGTGACAGACCTCCTTTCAGTGTAATGTAACCCTTGAAACACATATTCAAAAATAGAAACTAAAATTTTCAAAAAAATAGAGATACCCATACCAGTTACAGCAACCAATTCAGTAATACCACAATCTATATACAAATCCACTCATTCAGCAACAGTTCTATATAGTCACTCATACATATATTCACTCATCATATGTAGTGAAACACCTATACATCCTGTTACACACCGACAGTCATCCAAAAGTTACTCATACACGTATTTGCACATGCAAATAAACTATTGAACATCTATTTATTTGCATATACAGCTATACACACACTACCACCTTACATCTAAGGAAACTTACACATACTTAATCTCTTAAACAATCACTTATAGAAACACATACTTATTTAAACAGGAACTCTTACAATCTCTCACTCTCACATATACTCACTTATATACATCAATACTCACATATACTAGAATAAAACATATTTAGTAACTGATAAAGACACTAGTGAGACAGTCATTCACTCACTAACACACACATATATACAGTCATCCACCCTTACAATCCAACAAATATGCTGTCTTCAAAACACATGCAAACAGTGAGTCAGTCATTAATGCATCTATGTGCTAAGTAATACCCCCACCAAACCATACAGACACTCATACTGATACTAAAAAAAAACATCTAATAACCCATACACACACACATGTAGCTACTCACCAACCCATGCAGCCACTTATACACAAAGTGAAACACTGATACATATATTTAAATATTTAAACATTACTCGCTAATATATGTATTCACTAAGATACACTTAATAAGCCAGTTAACCAATCAATTTTTATTTTTTTTAAAAAACATCCATTTAGACACTTATTTAAAAAGGTATTCTTCCATCGACCTTTACAAATACATATGTAAAACATATTTATTTTACTGAAAGACACACATTAACTGGATGGTGTCATCAGTGATGTCATGAGTGATGTAATATGTGACGTCATCAGCAGTGCATTGCAGGCGCGCAAGTTATAGTGAGTCCAACTAACTATAACGTGGGAATTTCAATGGTTTTATGTCAGTAAAATTTCCAGCTAACTATAACTGGTGTCAAACCTATGGTTTTTTCAGTGAATTTAATAGGTTTTGTAAATGCTAATTCCTAACTATAACTGGTGTGAAACCTATGGTTTTTTCAGTGAATATATATATACATGTATTAGTTCATACAAATGTTAATTTTCTTCTATATTTTTTCTCTTCTTTCTTTTTTGCTGCTGTTTTACGATGCTGTTTAATTTCCCATTATGTCAGGCTTATGTTGGATATATTATGTTGTTCTCTGTAATTGTCTACTGACAATAAAATAAATAGAAAAAATCATTTTTAAAAAATGATTCTGACCTGTCTATGAACGCCCAAATTAGTTCAGTTACTTCTGCCTGCTTCGTCCAACTCCGCATATTGCGTAAGATTAGACAGTTCTTTAGTAAAGAGGCCAGTATTCAAATCATGATTGCCCTCGTTCTCTCAAAAATCGATTATGGAAATGCCCTCTACTTTGGTATCCCACTATATTTGAGGCATTGTCTTCAGATAAATCAAAACCAAGCAGCAAGAATCATTGATCTTAAGGATAGAAGATGCCACATCACTCCGCGGCTTAAAGATCTCCACTAGCTTCCAGTAGAGCAGCTTGCGATGTTTAAAACTGGCTGCATTTTTTTCAAAGCCATTCAAGAAACTGTCCCAAGGTTCATTTCCTCATGTATTAGTAAGCATCTGCCTCAGTGTGCTCTGAGATCAATGCATCGGAATCTTTGACAGTGCCCAGAATCAGACGCAAACGCATTGGTGGGACCCGGTTCTCTTTTCTGGGCCCGAAGCTTTGGAACTCCTTGCCTACCTCTGTTAGGCTTGAGGCTGATTATGTGCGGTTGAGGAAACTACTCAAAACGTGGCTGTCCACCCTGAATATAACTAGCTGTTTTTTTTCTTTTTTTTTTCTTCTTCATCTACTCTTCCTCCTCTATGCTCCCATAGTGCCAAGAGACCTGTTGGTGAACGAGCTCTCTATAAATTACCATGAAAAATAACCTTCTACACCCCGAACCGCCAGCTCCGCTCTGCCAAAATCCCCCTCGCAACCGCCCCCCGCTTCCGAAGAGCAACCACCGGCAGCAGATCGTTCTCCCAGCTCGCCGCCAGGGCCGGACTGGGAACCCAAACTGGCCCTGGCAAAGAGCTCGGCCGCCCCCCCCAGGAGCGGCCGAGCTGTTTTCCAGGGCCGGTTTCGACCGGTTTTGTAACAGGTGCCAAATTTGCAGCTATGCTGCAAAAACGTCCCTGTAACAAAAACTGCCCCCAGGGGCCCATAATTGGCCCCCACCCTAGCATCCCACCTGGGAAAGCCCCGGTGCATGCTAAGGACTGTCGAGCCCTGTTCGCCGCCAAGACCTGGAACATCCTCCCCATCCTCCTGTTGTAGATGATTCTAGGACTCTAGTAAATATTCCCGATTTCATGCCCTTATGTGGTTATATCAAATCATACCCTTATACAGGCATAAGACTCATACCCACATTAACCCCTTAAGTGCTTCGAACGTTCAGCGGCCGACGGCACAACTACCTCGGGAGTGCTGCTGTCGGCCGTTGAACGTTCCAACTACACCTGCGCAATGGAACGTCCAGCACTGGAGCTGGACGTTCCATAGCTGCTAAGGTGTTAAGACATAGCCAATGCAGTCCAAATATGGCAAGGCTACTCCCATAGACTCCTAGAAAGCACAACGCGTTCTTAAACAAACCAAGCCTCCAGCAGCCCGGGAATTCCCCCTGCTTCTGTATTGATTTGTCCTAGAACTCCTGGAGTCCTGAAAGAACTGCGAGTTCTTAATGACGTCTTATATCCAACCTTACGTCAAACTCGGCACCTTCCAGGTATAAATATACCAGAATTCTGCCTTAGGCAACACACTGTGGTTTGGAGCAGATCGGCTATCTACTTGCCCGACGCCCTGCTGATGCGAGTGCCGAAGGAAGCCGACCCTGCCTGCTGACGCACTGAGAGAGACGCTATCTTTTCTCCTGCCGAGAAATCCAGCTCCAGTGTTTCCTTGTCACCCTTGCGGGTTGCTGGGAGAATGAGTCCTGAGAAAGAGATACAAGACCTCCTTCCTTCTATAACCAAGGTACAGAGCTGATTAGACCCACAGAGAATTATTGATTCAGATTCTTGGCAAAAACTGTAACTCATCTATTCCTTTCCTGTACTAGGCTTAGGTTAGGTACACTGGGGTAGGCATATCTTAGAAACACCAGTTGAGTACGTTTAGTCATTATTTTATCGCTGTATGTATTTTATCCATTTTAAGTATCTTATGGCTTAGAAACCATATAAATGCTTTTACAATATTATTTCATAATACTCATTTTACTGTACGCACTTTACTTTATGACAAGTATTGCAATTGTGGCAATTCACTTCCCTTGCATGAGAAAGTAGACTGCTCAATAAATCCCCTTTTTATTGAAAACGCCCGTCTCTCTATTTCTCTGCACTCCTGGTGACACTAAGCATGCACGATTGACTGAGTGAAATAGCTATCTATTGTTTCCGCGACTCTGGAGGTATACTCCTTATTCTGGGGGAGCAAAGTTGTCATGTTTATGCGGTTGTCAGAAACGAATCCCTTCTTGTCTATCCAAGAAAGTTAACACCTTCTTGTTTACTCGAGAAGTTTCTAGTGACCTCTGGGCTAGCTGGCATTTCATAATTAAGTCTAACATATTCAATAGAGACCTAGTCGACCTCAGTCCTACGTCTACACTGTTGTTTATGTTATTCCAATGCGCAGAGCCTATTGAGAATATAGGAACTACACTACATGGCGCCTAACATTTGGTAAGGCGATAATTTAACGCTAGATAATAAAGTAACTCAGTCGTGCTTTTCACACAAACCCCTTTTTTACGTAAAAATTCCTATAGAGGTCTGGAGTGGGTAAAAGGTTAATATCCGCCAGAACTTAGTAGGAAGAGATTCCTATGTATTAGTTTTTGGTTTAGTCAACGTTAAAGGATACAGTGTTCCAAAATATTGTGCACCTAATCTTTGTTTCCTTGAAACTTGCTCTGCAAACTTTCATTAAACAATGTCAACTAACGGCGACAACAACGAAACCGGTGGAGCTGCAGTAGATGCGAATCAACCAGGTTTTGACGTTACAGGGTTTAATGAAAATGACCTGGATGCGAAAAACATCCCGGTAAATGTAAGGAAAAGTGTAACTATAAAAGTTATAGAAAATGGTGTATCATCGAGAGGTGGTACAGTCATATTTGTTGTAGAGGCAGGCAGAAGTATTCTATTCTTGGATACATTTTCCAGCAGGAAATGCTATTACACACGAGTTCCACTACTACAAAGCAGGGGAACCTCCAGAAGAATACACCCCTTTCGAGGATGTTGAAATTCCACTAACTTACCAAAAGCATGAGCTCTGGTTCAATGGCACCCTAAAACATCAAAATCACACTACCAGGCTTGGTCCACTAGGTAGACCAGGAGCCACATGGCCGGTTCTAGCCAGCTATACACAACATCCTGACATTGAAACAATGTCAAGCCGAGAACTTTTAGCTCAGCTAAAACAACTAATGAAAATACATAGACATTTGGTACAATATGTCATGCAGACTTTAACAGTCCAACCTGCTATAAAAATTCCACACAGCACACCCCTCACCAGGGGAACACTAATAAAATTACACCACAGACTATACAATCAGTCATTGGTATATTACCTGCAAAACGGGAACAAATTCCGTTCTGGTTAGCTCAAAAAATTACTCAAATAGAGGCAATATTTCCTGATACTACCCCTCAGGAAAAAGACAAAATTCTGACAATCTGCTTACCAATGGGGATTGCACCACATGTGGAGGACTGTGACACTTGGGAAATAGTCTTTGCTTCAATCTACACAAAAACACATGGTGTTCCATCTATGGCGGTTATACCAGATGTACTAAGACAGATTCAAAATGAATACGGTCCAGAGCCTGCTTTAAATCTAGGTATGAAATTACTGAAAGACTTTAAGCAAGTCTCGGTTATACTACTAGCCAACATAAAAGGAGAAGCAGCATCTGTGGCAATCCGCAAAAAATTAAAAGAAACAGAAATAGCAGACCAACCTTTTGAACTTGCCAGAATAATTGGAAAATCCTATGAAGAATTAGGTAGAGACAGTTTGGGTGGGAAACCACTAAAACCACAACTAACAGAAAATCCTGAAAAAACTTTCATTAAAAATAATTTAATAACTCAAAAGAAGAAGTGGGAGGGTAATAAACAAACCACTCCCAGAGAAAAACAGTTTCAGACCAGAGGAAGGTCTCCCCAACGGAGAGATAGATCTCCAGAACGGGGGGGTAGGTCTCCCCAACGGGAGCCTTCTGAAAAAAGATATAACCTTAGAAATAGGGAAAATTTGAGAAAACCTGATAGATATCAAGATATTGATACACGTCCCTCTCAATCTTTTTAGACTTTCTCACAGAAATCGGAAAGAAGAGGTCGGTCAGAACATAAAGAAGAGCGCGTCAAATCCAAAGACAAAGAACCTGCTCATCAAAGTGAAAAATTACAGTTTCCCAAAAAGAAGGTAGCCAGTATTAAAGTAAACCATGCCGAAGATTCTGAGGACACAGCTCAAGAACGGAGAATGGGCCCAGACAACGCTAGGCAGTGCAGCAGAAGTGACCATAGCTCGCAAGATCCTGATGAATCTTCTGGAGACAGTGGACACGAATGAATACATTCAAGTGAAAACTGCAGACACCAGAGTCATGTGCCCCATAAATTATATGAAATAACATTACGTGTAGAGGGGGACAAAACTAGGAAATAAGAGGTCTCTTCTGGGAGAACCTATCTAAAAGTTATGATATCCTTCTAGCAGAAAAGGACTGGCCACCAGAGTTTGTCAGGGAGTGCCCACATGACGAAGAAATGATTATGCCTGCCTTCTCAAATCACATTCCAATTAATAAAAAATACACATATGCTAGAAAATGGGCAGTGGCCCAAGCTCCTGCATTATATAAAAATCATGTAGGATGGGATGAGGATTCTCCTCACCATAAAATCCAGTTAAAAAATCAACCTACTGCACAGAGACAGTATCCTGTTAAGCAAGAAGCTAAAAAACAAGTCAGGGAGATCTTAGATCAACTTGAGTACCAGGGGGTGATTGAAACATGCACCTCACAAATTAACAATCCTTTGTTTCCTGTATCCAAACCAGACAATTCATATCGTCTAGTATTGGACTACAGACACTTGAACTCCTGTTGCAAAACATTTGCAGGACAAAATTCACACAATGCAGCACTGATGAATAACATCGTGCGCAAAAAAAATAAAACAACATTAGATATTTCAAATGGTTTCTTCTGTCAAAACATTGCACCAGAAAGCAGGTATTTGACCGCTTTCTCCAGTATGGGGGCCCAAAAGCAATTTTGTCATCTTCCACTGGGATTCAAGAATAGCCCAGGATTATTTTCAGCCAGAGTAACAGAGTTACTACAAATGTATGATGATGAGGCATTATCCTATGTCGACAATCTCTATCTAACAGACGATGACCTGGAGACACACTTGAAAAGAGTGAACACCATAATACTTGGGTTCGCATCTGAAGGGTACAAATTTAACTTTAAAAAGTCACGAATTTCCCACCTCACTGTCCTATTTTTAGGATATGAGTTATCAAGTGAAGGCAAAAGCCTAGCACACAACTTCTTAGAGAAGTATGCAGTACTACAAGCTCCAAAAACGCTGAAGAACTAACAATCAATTCTAGGTTTCCTGAATTTCGGAAGAACTTACATTCTAAATTGTGCAGAGAGGGTTAAACCGCTCTACGAACTAATTAAAACTGATTTCAAAGTGATTAATTGGACTCAGAAACACACAGAAATATTACGATCAGTACAAACAGACATGTTAACTAAAACAAAACTGCAAACACGCGCGAACAAACGCAACCTTGTAATCCTAGTCATCCCAGGAAGATGCAGATTTACATACCTAACCTCTAATGAGGGAGAAACGGGACCAATAGCTTACAAATCACACTTGTACACACAAGCTGAAATGAAATTCAGTTCCACTGAAAAGATTCTAACTGCAGTACAAACTGCTGTAGCAAAAGAAAGAGCCCTGGCACAAGGTAAACACATAATAATCGTTACACCAATACCTGCCCTAGAAGCAGTAACAAGAGCAAGCATTCCGAATGCTAAAGCCTTATATCCGAGATGGATACAATGGGTTAATTCTCTTGCTGCATCAGAAGCAGTATACAAATTAGATCCTAACTTAAAAACGCAATAATTTCTCCAATGCGAATACGAATGTCCTCGGCCAACTGAAATTCTACCTCTGGAACAATACACCTGTGTAATCTACAACGACAGATTTGCACAACACTACGTTGTGGATAAAAAAGTTTACAATGCGGCATGTGCGAATGTGAAAGGTTGCTGGCGCATAGGAAAATTTAGACCATTAATCACTAAAACTGAATCACTCAGAAACTGTACAGCTCAGCGAGCTGAACTGCAGGCTTTTAAGATGGCGCTTGAAAATGCAGATCGCGAATTCCCCACACTAATAGTGTGCAATTCGCATTACTGCGTCGAATCTTACAATAATTCCATGCAGACCTGGATTGAAAACGGTTACAGAGATGAGACAGGTGGCACAATAAAACATAAAAAACTATGGGAACAAGTAGTTCTTTTACAGAAAGAACTACAAAAGACTCATGTGATACATACGCAGATTCTTCAACGTGATGGCGTTCACGTTGCAGGGAAATCATTGGCTAATAAATCCACAGCTGCAGCTGGTCAACCGGCTTCCGTAGCTACAAAAAAGCGTTCTAAAAAACAAATAGATGGCAAAACGCTACTTGCAGTAAAAGACTCTATTGAAGGCAATTATGCGGCGTTACCTCTGAATTATCCACTCGGAAATACATACTTAATTGATGCGAACTCCGTTCATTTTGCTCAAATCCCTGGAGTGGGGGATAGAGTAATTCCAAACACGAACCGGAGAGTCTTCTTGATTCAAGAAGCACACATGGGAATGGGTCTGAGGCACCAAGAGATCCCTGAAATCTCTAATAGAATTGCAATCAAGATACTGGTGGCCAGGAATGAGCTTGCAAGTTTATAACTTCGCAATGGATTGTCAGGACTGCAATAGAGATCTCAGTTATGAACCGGACCGGATATTTGACTCTAGCACAGTAAGACCAGCCCAGACACCTCTATTAAACAGCATTAGACTATCTACACGTAAGCGTCCGACCAGACAAATGCGATCCCATAAATATTAAGACGAGATTCATTTGGATGTGGCCCCAGCGCTTGGCTGACGCCAGAACTGTTATAAAAGATTTGCGAGTCTTTATCGGCACATACGCAATTGGCATACTACATTCTGACCTTGGTCCTGCGTTTAGCTCTCGAGCTTACAAGGAGGCCATGACCTGCTTGGGCATTGCATTGTGGTACTCTAGTCCATCCATCCTGAGGGAAATGCGGTAGTGGAGAGTAAAAACCGTGACATAAAGCAATCTATAACAGCGAGGGTATTAGGTTCGGGTGATGAGTGGGTCAAACATCTAATAAGTGTCCAACATAGTCTTAATAATCTGCCAAGAAATTCTCTGGGTGGAATCACTCCGTATGAACTTTTGTTTGCTACAAGAATAATAATCGAAGATCTTGATTGTCAGACTTCAGTGGTGGAACAAAAAGCTTTTGATATGAAAGATCGTTTGGCTGTTTTACAGGACTTGAATGAAACAAGAAGAAGTCTAAGTAACACAAAGCTAAAGCCAACGACCACTGAAGAGAAACCACCTGTCCGACCTGTCTGGATTCCAAAGATTGGGGATCTTGTCAGAGAAAAAATTGCGGTAAAGAAGGAATTTGGGCCTTCTTACAGAAAAGCAGTACCTGTCTAAGCTATCAGTGGAACAAGATCAGTCGTACTACCGCCCCTTGCTGGTAAAAAGGAGAACAGAGTTGTATCAATCGACCTGGTAAAACCACAACCATGAGGCCAATAATAAGTAGAAGCCCCAGTGGACTCCCAAGAAGTAGCAGAAGACCAAACCTTGCTACAATCCAAGAGGGTCAAACTGAGAGACTAATCACATTTGATAAACCTGCAGTGAATAAAAAAGGACTATGCAAGAAAGCCATGGAACTTGTGCCTCTTGAAACCCAAATTGCAACAGTTTGTCAAGAAACACCTGTCTACAATGATGTAGCCTCGGACTATACTAATATGAAAAAGGAAGAAGTAACTACAAAGATTAATAACAATCCTGATGCCATCCAAACAATTGACAGAACTGCATCTGGCTACTTCATCAATTTCGATGACTTTTCTAATGATCCAACTGAACATGAAGACAATCCAGCAAACAAAACTTTCAAAGACAAAATTACAGAACTCTTTCATCAACTTGGGAAAACGTATCTGATTTCACCGTGGATTGAATTATGGATTGTGTTAGGTGTACTTTTCCTCCTACTCTGGCTCATTTTAATTCTAAGCTTGGGAAGAATGATTGATGGAAAATACAGCGCAATGGACACAGCAAGTCAGAACATCAACTTGGTTCTAAAACCTCACAGATCCTCTCACATTGAAAAAAGAGTACTATCATCAGTGAACATCACAGCCATTCCTATACCTGGTGGTGTAGCGTGGGACACTACTGATTACGACATCTATGGTCCGGTTGAACGCTTGAAATATCTACATCAGTTCAAGATTTCTTTAAGTGACTTTGTATCACCTAGTACTTTCTCTGATGATTGGGACTTTGAAAATATTAAAAATATGATGTCAGATTTAGAAATGTCAGCTAAATATACAGAACATGATTATTTACAAGGTTCATCAAATTATGAAGAAATGTATTGCTATAATCATAATTGGCATCACTATTTTCATAAATCAGCAAATCCTAGAAATGTTTTTATGTATAATCAATGGAACATTGTCTAACTCCGCCAAAAGGCAGCTCAAAAACATTTTATGAAAAATTCCCATACTTTTCAGGGTTTAATATCACGGTTCCAGAAACGTTTTATTTTAAAATTATGAATAAGACAGGAATTAAAAATATGTTGACAAATTCTAAACTGATCTATTCTGAAAAAATGTATGAAAAAATGTCTATGTTTGTTTTTGAATTTTGGAAAAACAACATTGAGACAGAAACTGTCTGGGGTACAAAAGACTGGCAGGTACAAGGTTTAGAATCATTATTCAGAGCCTGCATGATCCCAGAACAAATAATGTTCCTGAATGAGACCATTCAACAAACAACCTGTCTTGGCCTAGCCAGGATAAAAGACCTAAACAAACCGTCTATACCAGGGGTCTCCAACCCGTCGATCGCGAGCTACCGGTAGCTCGCCGAGACCCTATGAGTAGCTTGTGACACTTGCTGCTCAATTTAGTAGCCCTTTGGTGTTGTTTGGGCTTTTTAGGCTTTTTTTCAGGCTGTGTTGCCCGCCCTCACCCAAACCAGCAGCTCAGATTGGCTTTGAGTTAGCTGGGGTGGGTTGGGCCGAAGAGGATGACGTTCCTCTTCTACGTGGAGATCAGCGTCTCGACTATGTGGCCCCCTGCCTTTTCCTCACTAGCACCGCGCTGTTCAATGTATGAATCACGAGCGCGAAAGGTGCTAGTGTGGAGCAGAAGCAGGCATGGCAGGGCAGACCAGCTGGTTTCCAAGTCACGCAAGTAGTATAAAACTGCCGGGACCCGCGCCATCTGCAGATTACAGCAGTACAGCCTGCCACCTTATCTTTCATTAGAGCTCACGGCAAGCCGTGAGAGCAAACCCCGGGGGCCTGGACCCAAAACACTTATGCCGGTAAGAGAAAACTTTCCATTCAACACTAGATAAATGACTTTATTCAGCTGTGGCATACTTCCGGCCACTTCAGTCGTGCCCTGGTTTTGTAGTTAATCTCTTGCAGTGCTCCTGTACCACACGCGGGAAAATGCCTCTCGAGCTCCCACGCCCTCGTATTCCACTCCAGATGCTGCAATCATCACAGCGCGGCACCAATAAACGCTTTCCATCATTAGTGCGATCTCCCAGGCCTCTAAGGAGGCAGGTCTACAGTCAGTGACCTGTGATGGGAGGCAGAGGTCCCGGGGTGACCGGGGACAGACGAAAAGTTGTTCTTGCAGCTGAAAGAGGCCTGCTGTACGTGCACTAGGTAGGGGCAAAATCAAAGTGATGAACAAATTCCTGCTCAGAGACAACAAAGTAACATTCAGTTAAACTCGTCTAGTCCATTTTGAAAAGGGAGAAAAATGCAACACCAATAGATTTTGCTTCTGAGGTGATAGTATCCTGCGCACACAGCCACTATCCCCCACCACCATTCATTTTGCAAAGTGCTATCATGAGGGGCCAGAACACAGAGAAAAGAAACACCCCCGCAGGTAAAGGACGCCATCACAATGAAACTGCAGCCCAGTGCTGTCATCCAGCCAAGTGAAGGCAGGAACACTAGCAACAGCAGATCATCGGACATGAGCAGAGGGCAGGCAAGGGCTCAATCAGTACAGTTACACACAACTCGCGTATAAACACACAAACGGCGCTGCCAATTGGTCAGTCTCCTTGTTTACCATGCTGTGGTTTTCATGCTAGTTAGTACTTAAAATAGTAAAAGTACACCTCAGGTTCTGTTGGCTGAAATACGGAATGGAAATATCACACAGAATATGGCCTCTTGCCAACCGTGCCTATGCATAAATTTCTGAATTAACAATTGTTTTAGGTTTGTGATGTGGACAGTTTCCTTTTTTGTTATAGCTGATTAAAAGTGATTTTTGAGGCAAAGTAGATGAAAAGCCATGCCTACAATGTTTCCAAGTCTTTTACTGTGCAGTGCTATCAAATGGTTTAACTTTAATGAGTGATTGTTTACATTTGTCAACGGGTAGTGTGTCCCATGCAATAAATCTTGGAAATGGGATGTAAAGTAAATTAGTCTGGCATCGAGTGCGATGGAGTTACAATACAGTACACACATGCCATCTGTCAGAACCCGTCATGTGGATACGCTGGTGTGTGGTTCAACCTCGACCCAAAGCGAAGCCCGAAGGTACACAGAGTTATCATGGTCGGAGAGGGTCCGACTCTGGAGAGACAAAATGGCTGCCGCGGTGCCGTGGTGCTGTGAGGTTGACGCTCTAGTCGTTTAAGCCTCGTTTTGGTGCGGAGAGTATGAGCGGGACGCAAGTTCTAGAAACTACGCACTTCACCTGAACCGTTAGCGAAGAAGAACCTGTGTGCGTACTCTGGTGAATTCCTCGAATCCTTAGTTTAAAGTATCCTGGTTGTAGTACTCCATTTGCGTTTAGCGCGAGTGTCGAGGAAACGTTATTACGAGGTACTATTTCAAACGCGTAATAACAGCCCTTTTCCCAAGTCCAAGTTTCCAGCGGTAAATTGAACCTCCGAAGAATCGTCGAAGTGTATACTGAGCAAGGTGAATTCCTGTGGAGAAGAAGATTTCAGCGAACAAGAGAGTCAGTCAACAACAGAAAGCTAAGTGTCGAATAACTAGTGTTTGGCCAAACTGAAGATATTCAAAGTGTCGTAGTTAACATTGTCAAGTGCACAATCCGAACTTCTAAATCCCATGTGACCAAGAGAAACGAGAGAAACCTTTCTTGAACACTGAGTAAAAGAGAATCGAGAAATCCTTTATTTGAACCTTGAGCGAAAAGAGAAACGGGAAGTCTTTCTTCTTAGAACATTGAATGGCAAGGGAAAAGAGAAACCATTTCCTGAACTTTGTGTGAAAAAAGCGGGAAATAAGGATTGCCAGAACATTCCTCTTTGAGTCATTGCTAGTGTAAAGACTATCTATAAGTAAAGTCCTGTTCCACGTTTTCCCAATTCAGAACAACTTTACAGAACCCCCGAAGCAGCGTTCTCGAGTAGTTAGTCAAGTAAGTATTTTTAGAAGAAGACAGTATCAGGGGTGACCATAGAATAGCATGTGTAAGGAATTAACCCATTTGCCCTTGTCTTCCCTGCAGCAACGACTAACTAGACGAGAAAAACCACATTTCATAGAAGAGAAGCAAGGTCCGGGAAAATATTAAGTGAGTTAAGACTAAACCCGAGAACATTAGAGTCAGAGTAGCGTAGGAAGGAAAAACTAATGGTGTGCTCCTCTTACAGGTTTCCAATACGCAGACACCCTGAAGGAAGTAGTCTGAGGAAACTTTCCGGACCAGTCTCTTCTCTGTTTGTTATTTTATCCACACCCCCTTCCCGGAGGATGATGTAGGGAGGTTCTTATAGACCTGCCGGCATCGTCTCTTGGGATTCGGGTACTGGCATCTAGTTCCTGAGCCTAATCATCTCTGCTCCTGCGCAAGTACAAGTCAAGGCGATTACATATCAGGTATGCTTGGAGCTCTGACAGAGTGAAGTGCCCAAGTATTTTTTGCACCTGAGCAGAGATGGCCGAAGGAATAGATGTACAATCGTTAGGGACGATCCTAGACGCAATCCACAAGGAACTGGGGGCAGTAAGGGAAGAGAATCAGAATTTAAAACAAGAGGTAGTGAACGCCCGAAAGGAAACAGCCGAGTTTGCCCTGAGGTTACACAGAACTAGTAGTTTAGAACGGGAGGCCATGAATCCAGTGTTAGAAGTGACAAACAGGTCAACTACACAAGTCATACACTCCCTGTCTCCAGTTATTCCGCTAGCCGCCCCTGAAAGGTTTAGTGGGGATCCACAGAAGGCACAGATATTTCTCTCGCAATGCTCCTTACATTTCCTGTGCCGCCCATCGATTTTCCCTGATGCGCAGTCCAAAGTAGCCTTCATTCTCTCATATTTGAGCGGGGACGCAGCGGCCTGGTCCATGCCTCTAGTCACCAGAGAAGACCCGCTGTTGAGGAACTTCGAAAATTTCAAACAAGAGTTTCTTCGAATATTTGATCGCAGGAGGATCTCCCAAGTTGTGGACAACGAATTACTAGATTTGCGACAGGGCAATCGAGACCTAATAGCATATCTGGCGCAGTTTAACAAGTTGGTGGTGGAGACCGATTGGCCAGAAAGCAAACGAGCAGCAGTGTTTTATCGTGGGTTGAGAGACGAGCTGAAGGACGTGTTGGCTCAAATTCCAAATCGCCCAACGGAAATATCGGCCCTCATCGATTTAGTTCTAGAAATAGATTTTCGTCAAGGAGAGCGGCGAGGGGAAAAGAAAAAAAGATTTCCGGGCGGTCGTTCCCAGATTCGACAGGGCGCGTCCAGAGGGAACACGAACCTCAGAAGGAAACTCCGGAGTAGAACCAATGCAGATCGGAACCATCAGAGGGCCCCTAACGAAAGAAGAAAGAGAGAGAAGGAGAACGAATAACCTGTGCATATATTGTGGTTCGAGTGGGCATTTTGTCCGAAACTGTCCGAAGAAGCCCAAAGGAACATTCAAGCCGAAGGAAAACTAGCGGCACCACCTGCGGCTGGAGTTGAACGGGTGGGTGCGATTACTGAAGAGACTCCAAAAGAACACCACGTGGCTAATACCCTACAAGCGGCGGCTCCGCATCTGATTCTGTCTATGAGAGTGATGTTCCGATCGACGGTCCTGACCGAAGTCTCTGTCATGTTAGACTCTGGAGCGACGGGAAATTTCTGTGACTTGCGTTTTGCGGACAAGGTGGGAATCAGAGCCATAAGAAAAGAGAAAAGTGAGCCAGTCCGCGCTGTGGATGGAACTAACCTATCTTCGGGACCCATCGTGAGCCACACAGAGGTGATGGAGCTGATCACCGCAGATGGCCATCGTGAATTGATCCAGTTCAACCTGATCGATGCTCCACAGTTTCAGTTAATTCTTGGACTACCATGGCTCACGGAGCATAACCCCACGATTGACTGGAACTCCAGAACCGTTCACATGGACTCAAACTACTGTTGTAAGAACTGTTTTGTTCCAAGGAATAGTGGAGAAGAAATAAACCCAGCTCATGCCTTGAGTCTTGTAGAGCACTCCGTGAGCGCCATAGACACCCGCCAGGTCCCGGAGGTGTATAAGGAGTTCGAAGGTGTGTTCAACGAAGTGGAAGCCGAGATGTTACCTCCACACAGAGCCTACGACTGCAAGATTGATCTAGAACCTGGAGCCAACTTGCCATGCAGTCGAGTGTACGCGTTAACCGAGAAAGAACACCAACATCTGAAAGAATACCTGGACAAGTATCTGGCGAATGGTTTCATCCGACCCTCACAGTCGCCTGTCTCGTCGCCCCTATTTTTCGTGCCAAAGAAGGAAGGGGACTTAAGAACATGCATCGATTACCGAGCAATCAATAGGATAACAAAGAAGAACAGATACCCCCTGCCCTTGATATCGGAGTTATTGGACCAAGTCAAAGGAGCTCAAGTCTACACAAAATTAGACCTGCGAGGGGCCTACCACCTAGTCAGGATGCGAGAAGGTGACGAGTGGAAGACGGCCTTTCGGACTAGATTCGGCCTATTCGAGTACCAAGTGATGCCCTATGGGCTATGTAATGCCCCAGCTGCCTTCCAGCATTTTATTAATGATGTCCTGAAGGAGTTCATCGACCAGTGTGCCATTGTATACATTGATGACATCTTGATTTATTCCTCTGATGTGACGAGACACCACGAGCAGGTGAAAGGAGTTTTGAGGAAACTACAAGAGAACAAGCTGTTTGTAAAACTGGAGAAGTGTGCCTTCGACGTTTCCCAGGTCGAATTTTTGGGATTTGTCCTTTCCCCGTCTGGCATCTTAATGGATCAGCGGAAGATAGAGGCAGTAACCACCTGGAAATCTCCAACGAGTGTGAAAGAGGTCCAAAGTTTCATTGGGTTTGCCAACTTCTACAGGCGATTCATCAGAGAGTTTTCCGGGAGAATTCTACCCCTTACCAGGCTGTTAAAGAAAGGAACGAAGTTCGAGTGGTCGGAAGAGGCCGAGGAGGCCTTCCAAGCCTTAAAAGAAGCCTTTACTACTGCACCAGTCCTGCTTCATGCTGATCCATCGGAACCGTTTTATGTCGAGACCGACGCGTCAGACCAGGCGTTGGGGGGAGTCCTGTCGCAGCGTCACAAGAGCACAGGTCAACTGCATCCAGTAGCTTACCGATCTAGAAAGCTGACCCCGGCGGAAATTAACTACACTATCACCGAGAAGGAATTACTGGCTATCAAGGATGCCTTCAAGGAGTGGCGGCATTATCTGATGGGGACACAGCATCAAGTCACAGTATTCACAGATCACCGAAACCTGAAGTTCTTGAAGTCCGCCAGAACGCTCACGCCAAGGCAACTCAGATGGTCCCTGTACTTTGCGGATTATGACTTCGTAATTACCTTTCGTCCAGGAGCACAAAACGGGAAGGCCGATGCACTTTCCAGACTGGATACCGACCCTCAGAGAACGACCATAGAGGTTCAACCGATCATCCCTGAGAACAAGTTTATTGGGGCCACAGTTTCGATCAATGTCCAAGAGGCCATAGCAGGAAGCATGAGTTCGGAGGACAAGCAAAATTGGGTTAAAGAAGATCCTGGCAGGAAGATCGTTCGTCAGTTGCCATATCAAGGGGAGGCCTTGTATGTGCCTACAACAGAATTGCAGCAACAGGTGATGCGTGAGTGTCATGATGATAAGCTGGCGGGACACAAGGGAGAGAACAAAACCGAAGAGCTGATAAAGAGACACTATTGGTGGCCTGGGATGTCAACAGATATTGAGAGATATGTTAAGGCTTGTGAGATCTGCGCTCAGGGAAAATATTAACGACAAGCACCTAAGGGGCTCCTGCAACCCCTACCCACCCCTCCTTATCCCTGGCACACAGTGACTCTTGATCTCATTACCGATTTACCCTTGAGCAGAGGTTATGACACCATTCTAGTGGTAGTAGACGCCTTCTCAAAAATGGCCCACTTCATAGCATTAAAAGGAACTCCGTCAGCTAAACAAGTAGCAGATCATTTTAACTCCCAAATAGTCAGGATCCATGGCATACCCAAGGTGGTCATTTCGGATAGGGGTACTCAGTTCGTATCTCATTTTTGGAAGGCATTCATGAAAGGTCTAGGTACAGAAGTTAGGTTTTCCACGAGCTATCACCCAGAGACAGATGGGCAAACAGAGAGGGTGAATCAAGAGCTGGAGCAGTATCTTCGACTATTCCTTCTGAAGGAAGAAATTCAGTGGGCCGATTACTTGTGGTCGGCGGAATTCGCCCATAACAATGCGAGAAACAGTTCCACTGGTTTCTCCCCCTTCTTCTTGAATTATGGACGACATCCAAACGCATCAATCCAACAAATGGAAACGGCAGTCCCAGCTGTCGAGGACCTGGTGTCCCAGATGGGTCACATCCAGCAACAGGCAACGGACAATCTGCAAAAAGCTAAGGAGAAGTATAAGATTTATGCGGATAGGAAGCGGTGTGCTGGTCCTCCACTGTCTGTGGGGGATAAGGTGTGGTTGAACACAAAGCATCTGAGACTAAAGGGAAATCGAAAATTTCAACCCCGCTTTATTGGTCCTTACCCAGTGAAGAAACAAATCAATCCCGTCACCTATCAATTGACTCTTCCTCCTAGGCTAAAGATTCATCCTGTCTTCCATGTTTCATTGCTAAAGAGAACTTCTGCAGACCTGAGAATGCAAGCGCCCCCTAAGCCTATTCACCTGGAGACGGGAACGGAGTTTGAGGTAAAAGACATTCTGGATTCCAAGTTCTCCAAAGGGAAACTGTACTACCTCATCGACTGGAAGGGTTATGGGCCTGAAGAGCGATCGTGGGAACTGGAAGAAGATGTTCACGCTCCCAGATTGGTTCATTCCTTCCACCAACGCTACCCCTCCAAGCCCAGAAGGAAGGAGCCTGCCTTGTTGGGGGGTACTGTCAGAACCCGTCATGCTGGTGTGTGGTTCAACCTCGACCCAAAGCGAAGCCCAAAGGTGCACAGAGTTATCATGGTCGGAGAGGGTCCGACTCTGGAGAGACAAAATGGCTGCCGCGGTGCCGTGGTGCTGTGAGGTTGACGCTCTAGTCGTTTAAGCCTCGTTTTGGTGCGGAGAGTATGAGCGGGACGCAAGTTCTAGAAACTACGCACTTCACCTGAACCGTTAGCGAAGAAGAACCTGTGTGCGTACTCTGGTGAATTCCTCGAATCCTTAGTTTAAAGTATCCTGGTTGTAGTACTCCATTTGCGTTTAGCGCGAGTGTTGAGGAAACGTTATTACGGCGTACTAATTCAAACGCGTAATAACAGCCCTTTTCCCAAGTCCAAGTTTCCAGCGGTAAAGTGAACCTCCGAAGAATCGTCGAAGTGTATACTGAGCAAGGTGAATTCCTGTGGAGAAGAAGATTTCAGCGAACAAGAGAGTCAGTCAACAACAGAAAGCTAAGTGTCGAATAACTAGTGTTTGGCCAAACTGAAGATATTCAAAGTGTCGTAGTTAACATTGTCAAGTGCACAATCCGAACTTCTAAATCCCATGTGACCAAGAGAAACGAGAGAAACCTTTCTTGAACACTGAGTAAAAGAGAATCGAGAAATCCTTTATTTGAACCTTGAGCGAAAAGAGAAACGGGAAGTCTTTCTTCTTAGAACATTGAATGGCAAGGGAAAAGAGAAACCATTTCCTGAACTTTGTGTGAAAAAAGCGGGAAATAAGGATTGCCAGAACATTCCTCTTTGAGTCATTGCTAGTGTAAAGACTATCTATAAGTAAAGTCCTGTTCCACGTTTTCCCAATTCAGAACAACTTTACAGAACCCCCGAAGCAGCGTTCTCGAGTAGTTAGTCAAGTAAGTATTTTTAGAAGAAGACAGTATCAGGGGTGACCATAGAATAGCATGTGTAAGGAATTAACCCATTTGCCCTTGTCTTCCCTGCAGCAACGACTAACTAGACGAGAAAAACCACATTTCATAGAAGAGAAGCAAGGTCCGGGAAAATATTAAGTGAGTTAAGACTAAACCCGAGAACATTAGAGTCAGAGTAGCGTAGGAAGGAAAAACTAATGGTGTGCTCCTCTTACAGGTTTCCAATACGCAGACACCCTGAAGGAAGTAGTCTGAGGAAACTTTCCGGACCAGTCTCTTCTCTGTTTGGTATTTTATCCACACCCCCTTCCCGGAGGATGATGTAGGGAGGTTCTTATAGACCTGCCGGCATCGTCTCTTGGGATTCGGGTACTGGCATCTAGTTCCTGAGCCTAATCATCTCTGCTCCCGCGCAAGTACAAGTCAAGGCGATTACATATCAGGTATGCTTGGAGCTCTGACACCATCAAAGCAAGGTCGGCCTCAAAAACTGTCTACTCTACGAATACGCAATTTATTTCTAAAGTAAAATTAATTTTGTGTTGTGTTTTATAGTATTTTACTTTCTCACTACTAGCTGTTTGTGGGCCGATCTTTTTGGCTGGTGGGCTGTGAAAATGCTTCACTGTGGTTTTTTTTGGCTATTTGTGGGCTGATTTTATTGGCTGGTGGGCTGGTTTTTATTGTAAATTTTTCTGATATTGCCAAACATTGCGTTAAGCAAGCACATATAGACTAGTCTTCATAACTTGAAAAACACTTCCTACTATTTGAAATGTCTTTGCATTACAGTTTTAAACCTAATTTGCAAATGTTGCCCCCTTTTTAGCTACTAGATTTGGCGTGAGGAGGTCTCTCGGACAAATGCGCGAGTTGCTTGGGGCTTAGTAGCTCACGACAATTTTCACGGACCAGAAGTAGCTCTCACTACACAAAAGGTTGGAGACCCCTGGTCTATACCAAAACCCATACCTGACAGTAACAGCACTACAAAGTGGAGATAGACATATCCCATATTTTAAAACATAACAGAACACTTCCTAAATGGAAAAAATCATTGATCTGGCCCACAGACACTAATAACTGTCAAGATAGATTCCTGAACAAAATGCAGGGGTTAAACAGAATAGGCCAGACCCAAGATATTCCCAGAGACAACATCCAGGTATAATAACAACCTATAGTGTAGGAAAACTGTGCCTCGAATGGCTACAGAAATCCACACTACCTGAAATTAAGCAACACTTGGCTTTACTTATAGAAGGTGCTGACTTGCGAGATTTCTTACTGGGACCTCGCAAACAGCGTCAAAAACGTTTCATATACGCCAGTATATACGCAGCTTACAATGAAGCTTGGAAAATAACGCAAATTGAAACTGCAGAAAAAATACGAGAAATTGATCGTATTAATTTGGAAAAATCACTGTCTGTAGTCGACAATGGGTTAACGACTCTGTCCTCCAGAATTTATTCACTGGACAGCATGGTATCATCTGCTATTGATATAATAGAACAGGATATGCTAATGTTACAACATGGCCAATCCCAATTACGTTCTATTATACAGTTAGGCTGGACGTTACAAAATCTGCGTTCAACTTACATGCCATGGCGTCTGATAAACACAACGTCATTATTTTCTATCTTTAACCTTACTGATAAACAAATCTCTTGGGCGCAAAGAGGGGCAGACTATATGGTGCTGAGCATTGAAAAACTAGAAAGATTACCGATAACAACTTTTCAGTTTCAATATTGCCAAAAGTATATACCAGCAGGCCTGTATGAAAGGTTGGGTAAAGGGTACATCAAGTCAACCTGGAATTTACCTTACACACATAGATCTTGGAGTGGGGGCAATAAAGAGGTATTCCTTAGTGGTAACAACTGTAAAAATTCACTACGTGGCATACTTATGTGTCAAGGAATTAACTTACACGGAGCCTGCGAAGGTTAATCAAATAACCTTTCATGCCACCTGCACGGCACACCTGCTACACAGATAGAGCCTTTTTTTAGACAGCTTTCCAACGGCAGCTGCATTCTAATAAGTGACCACAGCTGTTGTGACATGGTGCCAGGAACGGCCTATCTCGTGAGCGTTACTTCCAGGGTCACTTGTTGTAGGCAAGTATTGTATCCAAACAACAAGCTAGACATGGAGTCGGCAATATGGCCTTCTTTGAATATCTCTTCTATTCGAATTGATACTTTAAACAGAATGAAGTCTATTCTTTTACAAACAACTGTGCCTTTAACCTTGTCTAGAGAAACGTATGATCTGCAAGTTGCAAGGAGAGCAGCAGAGATACATACATTATTATCGACAAATTGCCCCGTACATTTCGTAGAAATGGTAAGCCAAATCTTAAACATGTCTGATACCAGTGGCATCGCACATGTATTTAAGACATTTTTTTCGGGACTGTTAGCACCCTTTGAAGCAGTCCTGAGCTTCTTCCCGAATTTCGTTCAATCTGTGTTCGGTGGCCTGCCTCTCATCTTGGGACTCGTAGCAGGAATCCTGTTTTTGTTCCTTCTGCTCCGATATGGCAAGTCAAGTCACAGACAAAACTCAGGCTACAATGGAAGACACGATCCTAGCAATGCAATACTGAGAGCGTATCACTAAAGTCCTCAGTTTGGCTCGGCTAAGAGATTTGAATACTACCTAGTTTCTTTCATTCAGACCAATCTGGCAAGTTTGCATCTTACCTGTTCTACGATGCCTGCTATGAGGAGAAGAATGCGTTATAGACGTCTGTCTCACACTTCCATCAGCAGTACCTATGGATTTCGATACTTTGCTTGGTTCGGTAACGGCTCATGCAACGTGTTGTCCCCAGCGGCTACCCATTCTGATGACGGCATTCGTTGAGATCTCACCATTACAATTAGGTGGCGGTGAGGTATGAGATAGAAGCGGCACACAGGTACAACCTTCTGTGAACATTGCTGATCCAGATAATGCTGACGGTAATGCATCTCACATATGCACTATTTCCACTTTTTCGGAAATGGCCCAACTTTCACCTATTGTTGTAGACACATTTTTTGCCAGCCTATCTGAATTGATGTTCTCCCCTAACAACGAGAATAATTGTTGAAAAAGCAAGCCCACGGCATTCCCTGAAATCTGAATTTGGCCTTCAGTTTTGGGAAACAGAACCTAAAAAACTTTGGAACTATTATTTTTTTTTCCCAGAGAGCAAAATTGATTTTTTCCAGTTCCCAAAATATTTACCTTTTGGCACATGATACTCTGCTTAAAGTAGAACTATTCTGAGAGAACAAGATTTCTATTTTTAGAAACGCTAGAGACAATATTTACTTAGTCTCTAGCACATGTACAGTCTTGTATAAATATGTGATGAAATGGTCTCGACCTTCTCTTCTGTATTTAGAGAGATTTCATAAATGTAAATTTTGTGATTCATTCAGTCAACATTCTAAATTTACAATATATGCATTATCTGAATGACACCACTGCTTACAAAAAAACGTACAGTATAATACTCATTTTTCGTGTATATACCATTTCAAATGCATTTTATGTATTTTGGGGTGGGATGGAAAATACATGCATAGTTATGCTTAAACATTGCTTAGTATTTAGTAAGGATGGACAGTATACATGGAGTGGGTGTTGTAGATGATTCTAGAACTCTAGTAAATATTCCCGATTTCATGCCCTTATGTGGTTATATCAAATCATACCCTTATACAGGCATAAGAATCATACCCATATTAAGACATAGCCAATGCAGTCCAAATACAGCAAGGCTACTCCCATAGATTCCTAGGAAGCACAACGCGTTCTTAAACAAACCAAGCCTCCAGCAGCCTGGGAATTCCCCCTGCTTCTGTATTGATTTGTCCTAGAACTCCTGGAGTCCTGAAAGAACTGCGAGTTCTTAGTGACGTCTTATGTCCAACCTCACGTCAAACTCGGCATCTTCCAGGTATAAATATACCAGCATCTGCCTTAAGCAACAAACGGTGGATTGGAGCAGATCAGCTATCTACTTGCTTGACGCCCTGCTGATGCGAGTGCCGAAGGAAGCCGACCCTCCCCGCTGACGCACTGAGAGAGACGCTGTCTTTTCTCCTGCCGAGAAATCCAGCTCCAGTGTTTCCCTGTCACCCTTGCGGGTTGCTGGGAGATCGAGTCCTAAGAATGAGATACAAGACCTCCTTCATTGTTTAACCAAGGTACGGAGCTGATTAGACCCACAGAGAATTCTTGATTCAGATTCTTGGCAAAAACTGTAACTCACCTACTCCTTCCCTGTACTAGGCTTAGGCTAGGTACACTGGGGTAGGCGTATCTTAGAAACACCAGTTGAGTACGTTTAGTCATTATTTTATCGCTGTATGGATTTTATCCATTTTAAGTATCTTATGGCTTAGAAACCATATAAATGCTTTACAGTATTATTTCATAATACTCATTTTACTGTACGTACTTTACTTTATGGCAAGTATTGCAATTGTGGCAATTCACTTCTCTTGCATGAGAAAGTAGACTGCTCAATAAATACCCTTTTTATTGAAAACGCCCATCTCTCTATTTCTCTGCAGTCCTGGTGAAACTAAGCATGCACGATTGACTGAGTGAAATAGCTATCAATTGATAAGACTGAGCTTGTCCTGACTGGCGGCTCATCCAGCCCTTGGTCTTCTGCCTTTTGGCCCCCTACTCTTGGCCCCCCTCCTACCCCGGTTCCCTCCGTTAAAACATTGGGCATTAAGGTCAGCCAGGACCTGTCCATGCATGGCCAGGTCAGTGCTGTAGTGTCCTCCTGCTTCCTCTCCCTTCGGCTGATCCGGAAAATTTCTCGCTTCTTTTCTCTTGACTCCCTTAAAATCATCATTTCTGCCCTTATCACTTCCCGCCTTGATTATGGGAATAGCTTGTTCGCAGGTATCCCTGCCTACGAAACCCGTCGCCTTCAAGCAATCCAAAATCAGGCTGCCCGTCTCATCTTTCACTTGCCCAAAACCCATCACATCTCTATTCTATTCTATTCTATAGTTTTGGTAGAGCGCGACAGCTGCCCCAGCAATGAGGCGTCCCGGCGCTAGGAACCCAGATCCTGGTCTGAGGGAGGGGACAGGACAGAGGGAGGGTTACAGGCAAGGGAATAGAAACGTTTTCACCGCTTTCCGGAATGCTGGTAGGCTGTCTATTGAACGGATATGTTGTGGCAGGTCGTTCCACATCTTGGCTCCGAGGAACCTAAAGGAGCGGCCACCCATGCGGCTGAGTTTTATGCGAGGAACGCATAAGAGATTTTGGTTGGAGGATCTTAGGTTCCGTGCCGGGGCGTAGGGAGTGAGAAGGGGTCGAAGCAGAGGGGAGGTGTTGAGTTTGAGAATTTTGAAGGACATAATGAGGGTCTTGAATTTGATTCTAGAATCAACGGGTAGCCAGTGTAATTTTTTGATGGTCGCTCTGGCTGAGCATCTGCGGGGGAGGCCGACCAGAGTTCTAGCCGCAGAGTTCTGCACACGTTGGAGTCGTGCTATCTCACATTTGTTGGCACCAAGAAGGAGCACATTGGCGTAGTCTAGACGCAAGAGGATGGTGGCTTGGATAATTAGTTGGCGGGTTTTGGCGTCGAAAAAGCCTAGTATGTGGCTGAGGCTTCTCAGCAGGCCAATGCAGCTGCCGGCAACTTTCTTGGTGTGGGACCGAAAATTGAGTGAGTCATCCATCCAAACGCCCAGGTTTTTCACTAGGGTTTTGGGGGGGGGGGGGGGGGGGGGGGGGTGAGGGGATGGTGCCCAGGGAAGACGGCCACCAATGTTCATTCCAGAGGCTGGTGTTTTTGCCCAAGAGAAGTACCTCTGTCTTTCCGCCGTTAAGTTGTAGACAGTTCATTGTCATCCATTGGGCAACCGCAGAGAGTCCGTTTTTGAAATTAGAGGATAAGTTGGAAGGACCTTCTGAGAGAGCGATGGCCAGCTGTGTATCATCGGCGTATGATACTAATGTCAATCCCCAATCTTTGGCGACTGCCGCCAAAGGCTGGACGTAGAGATTAAAAAGGGATGGGCTCAGCGCAGAGCCCTGCGGAACTCCCTGTGCAATGGGGTGGGGTTTGGATAGGAAGGGGGGGCAGAAACTCGAAAAGATCTGTTTTCGAGGAAAGATCTGAACCAGTCCAAGGCATCACCAGCTACTCCAAAGGTTTCCAAACGGTTGAGAAGGATGACATGGGATACCGTGTCAAAGGCCGCGCTAAGATCCAGAAGGATTAGCGCAGCACTTTGACCGGCATCTAAGATCGCTCGGAGGTGCTCTGTGGTGGCTAAGAGAGCAGACTCAGTGCTATGGCCTGGTCTAAACCCGTTTTGTGATGGGTCAAGGATGTTGTTTTTGACCATGTGCTGGGATAGAGTGCTGTTGACATGCGCTTCAGCGAGTTTAGACAGCCATGGGAGCAGGGAGATATCCCAAATCCCTTCACTGGTTACCCATCCTGCAGAGATCCTTGTTCAAACTAGGTTGCCTTGTTTATCGGGCCCTTGATCACTCTGCACCGGCTTTCATCAATTCTCTGATTTCCCTCCACACCCCTGCCCGCACTCTCCGTTCATCTTCCTCTGCCCTCCTCACTGTTCCTCGTTTCCACAAAACTCGCACTGGTGGAACTAGATTCTCTGTTCCAAAACCCCAGTTTTGGAATTCCCTTCCTCTCTCTATGCTCTCTATCCCTATCTTTTCACACTTCCGTAAAGCGCTCAAAACCTTTCTGTTTGCCCTGGCCTACCCCCGCTAAACCTCCTGGCCCTGTCTGTTCTGTTCCCTAGAGCTCTCAGCGCCAGGAAGCCGTTTTGGCCATCGTGCGCTCTACAAATAATTTCATTCATTCATTCATTCATTGTTTCCGCGACTCTGGAGATATACTCCTTATTCTGGGGGAGCAAAGTTGTCATGTTTATGCGGTTGTCAGAAACAAATCCCTTCCTGTCTATTCAAGAAAGTTAACACCTTCTTGTTTACTCGAGAAAGTTTCTAGTGACCTCAGCACTAGCTGGCATTTCATAATTAAGTCTAACATATTCAATAGAGACCTAGTCGACCTCAGTCCTACGTCTACACTGTTGTTTATGTTATTCCAATGCGCAGAGCCTATTGGGATTATAGGAATTACACTACACTCCTACGGCAGACGCAAGAACTACTAACCTTCAGGAGGGTACCCAAGACCTGGCTATTCGAGCAGTAGCAGCTCCCCTCCACCTTCCCCCCCAGCGCCTTGAGACCCTGACGGGTGAGTAGTGCTCTTTACAAATGTTCTGATTAATTGATTGATTGAAAAGGTGTTGTAAGTATATCATGTACAAGTACGGGGAATTGGTATAACTATTTTTTTATAATCACTCCTGACAAAGGGATTCCCATGCCCTGATGATGTCACCCAATGCACGTTTTAAGCTTATACACTTCTACTGTCTACAAAGGATCTATGGCATATGTGCGATGGGGCCATGTTGCAGCAGACTTCCTCCACATGACTTGGGGATGCTCACATGTAGAAGATTCTGGAGAGATGTATTGCTGCTCCTAACATGGAGGAAGGGACTGACGCTGGAGAGCTCTGCCAAGCTGTGTCTCTTTGGCTAGATCAGGGGTCTCCAACCTTTTGTGTAGTGAGAGCTACTTCTGGTCCGTGAAAATTGTCGTGAGCTACTAAGCCCCAAGCAACTCGCGCATTTGTCCGAGAGACCTCCTCACGCCAAATCTAGTAGCTAAAAAGGGGGCAACATTTGCAAATTAGGTTTAAAACTGTAATGCAAAGACATTTCAAATAGTAGGAAGTGTTTTTCAAGTTATGAAGACTAGTCTATATGTGCTTGCTTAACGCAATGTTTGGCAATATCAGAAAAATTTACAATAAAAACCAGCCCACCAGCCAATAAAATCAGCCCACAAATAGCCAAAAAAACCCACAGTGAAGCATTTTCACAGCCCACCAGCCAAAAAGATCGGCCCACAAACAGCTAGTAGTGAGAAAGTAAAATACTATAAAACACAACACAAAATTAATTTTACTTTAGAAATAAATTGCGTATTCGTAGAGTAGACAGTTTTTGAGGCCGACCTTGCTTTGATGGCATGTGTGTACTGTATTGTAACTCCATCGCACTCGATGCCAGACTAATTTACTTTACATCCCATTTCCAAGATTTATTGCATGGGACACACTACCCGTTGACAAATGTAAACAATCACTCATTAAAGTTAAACCATTTGATAGCACTGCACAGTAAAAGACTTGGAAACATTGTAGGCATGGTTTTTCATCTACTTTGCCTCAAAAATCACTTTTAATCAGCTATAACAAAAAAGGAAACTGTCCACATCACAAACCTAAAACAATTGTTAATTCAGAAATGTATGCATAGGCACGGTTGGCAAGAGGCCATATTCTGTGTGATATTTCCATTCCGTATTTCAGCCAACAGAACCTGAGGTGTACTTTTACTATTTTAAGTACTAACTAGCATGAAAACCACAGCATGGTAAACAAGGAGACTGACCAATTGGCAGCGCCGTTTGTGTGTTTATACGCGAGTTGTGTGTAACTGTACTGATTGAGCCCTTGCCTGCCCTCTGCTCATGTCCGATGATCTGCTGTTGCTAGTGTTCCTGCCTTCACTTGGCTGGATGACAGCACTGGGCTGCAGTTTCATTGTGATGGCGTCCTTTACCTGCGGGGGTGTTTCTTTTCTCTGTGTTCTGGCCCCTCATGATAGCACTTTGCAAAATGAATGGTGGTGGCGGATAGTGGCTGTGTGCGCAGGATACTATCACCTCAGAAGCAAAATCTATTGGTGTTGCATTTTTCTCCCTTTTCAAAATGGACTAGGCGAGTTTAACTGAATGTTACTTTGTTGTCTCTGAGCAGGAATTTGTTCATCACTTTGATTTTGCCCCTACCTAGTGCACGTACAGCAGGCCTCTTTCAGCTGCAAGAACAACTTTTCGTCTGTCCCCGGTCACCCCGGGGCCTCTGCCTCCCATCACAGGTCACTGACTGTAGACCTGCCGCCTTAGAGGCCTGGGAGATCGCACTAATGATGGAAAGCGTTTATTGGTGCCGCGCTGTGATGATTGCAGCATCTGGAGTGGAATACGAGGGCGTGGGAGCTCGAGAGGCATTTTCCCGCGTGTGGTACAGGAGCACTGCAAGAGATTAACTACAAAACCAGGGCACGACTGAAGTGGCCGGAAGTATGCCACAGCTGAATAAAGTCATTTATCTAGTGTTGAATGGAAAGTTTTCTCTTACCGGCATAAGTGTTTTGGGTCCAGGCCCCCGGGGTTTGCTCTCACGGCTTGCCGTGAGCTCTAATGAAAGATAAGGTGGCAGGCTGTACTGCTGTAATCTGCAGATGGCGCGGGTCCCGGCAGTTTTATACTACTTGCGTGACTTGGAAACCAGCTGGTCTGCCCTGCCATGCCTGCTTCTGCTCCACACTAGCACCTTTCGCGCTCGTGATTCATACATTGACAGCGCGGTGCTAGTGAGGAAAAGGCAGGGGGCCACATAGTCGAGACGCTGATCTCCACGTAGAAGAGGAACGTCATCCTCTTCGGCCCAACCCACCCCAGCTAACTCAAAGCCAATCAGAGCTGCTGGTTTGGGTGAGGGCGGGCAACGCAGCCTGAAAAAAAGCCTAAAAAGCCCAAACAACACCAAAGGGCTACTAAATTGAGCAGCAAGTGTCACGAGCTACTCATAGGGTCTCGGCGAGCTACCGGTAGCTCGCGATCGATGGGTTGGAGACCCCTGGGCTAGATGTTTGCACTGGAAGTGGTGCTGGTGAGGCACTAGATAGCTATACATTGGGTGGCTACAGTGGAAAAAGGATTTGAGTGAATGGACTATTGTTGAGGAACAACACATTAAGCTTACAAGGCGGGATGAGGTATCAGAGGAAGCTCTGGTAAACTTGGGGGAAAATAGGATGATAGAACCCCCTAACGGCAGGCCCCCATGAATGCTAGATGGGGGGAAGAGGAGCGAGAGTGGCAGAGGTCGAGAAGGGATGGGACTCTGAAAGTAATAGACTTATGTTCAATGTGCCCAGTGCAGTGTGGATTGAGTTCAGATTAATATACCTATACAGCTTGTACCCCTTGAATGTGCATTGCTCTGCCGTTTATGGTTGTTTCTTGAAACCAAGATGGTAATAAACCTTTAAAAAAATGTATTAGGCTTGATTCATTGCCAGCTGTTGACTGATCCACACAAAACAATCATTTAGATTATGAAACATAGATATTGAGTGTTGTATGATATTCTCTTCTTATAGTGAAGTAGACAATGATTTTCTAGGATAATTTAAACAGGTCTTAAGTTATTACAACAGGACAATATGATGGTGGGAACGTCACGTAACAATTTCAAGTACGTAAATGGTAGTACTTTATGATGTATGAAGTCACATATGTGTTGTGTTGGTACTGCCCGGGTAGACAGCTTTGATCTAATGGCACCAAACCTATGATGGTTCCCAGGATTCGCAACTCTAGCGAGGGGGCGAAGCATTGGCTATGGTATGGCAAAGCTCTGGAATACGCTTCACATCAGGTTTGCATGTTCATTAGCCTTATTTAGAAAGAGTCTGAAGACATGGCTATTCCTGAATTAAGGCAAGAATCTCTAAGGCTTACTGTAGTTCCTTAGCGCCAAGACACCTTCTGGTATTTGTGCCCTCAATAAGTTATATTAACATAACATAACATTCAAGACATAAACAAATTCACACAAAATCGGGGCCCATTTCACAAAAGGCCTCTTAACTCATGGCAGAGGCCCTGTAGTCATGGCAGGGAGCACGCAATCATGGCGAGACCTCCACATTGCAGTTTCTCATTGCAGGACCCCACCATGACTGAGAGGTCTCCGCCACAAGTGCAGAGGCCATTTGTGAATCGGGCCCTTTATGTACAACTATTTCTGAAACCAATATATATTTAATGTTGGTGAACGCAAAAATTTACACATAAGTATGTATTGATGCTGGATGAATTTATACTATCTTACTGCTTTCATATATTATGTCTACCTTAAGCGCGGTGCCCTCAAGTTGCGGTGCAGGCAGCAGCTCGGTGACAGTCGGCCAGTGGCTTCAGTGAGGCCAGGGCTGTGGTGCGAAGTGATGCGTTGCTCCTTGCGGTGCTGGCAGGTCATGGTGCTAGCCACGGCATCGTTGTTGTGGGAGACATGTTCTCGGATGGTGAACCGGAGTCAATGGGGCTGGCGTTGGTAGGCCTAGGCTACGGTGCGGGATGACAGCAGTGCATCGTGTAACTCATGAGTGGTGCCCTCAAACCATGGTGCAAGCAGCAGCGTTGATGTTGGCATTGAGCGGCATCATCTGGGATACCAGGGCGATGGCCTGAAGCAAGGTGGTGTGAAGTGTGATGCCCACAGGTCATGGTGCATGCAGCAGCTCAGTGGCGGCGTTGAACGGCGTCAGTGGTGAGACCAGGGTGCCTTCAGGACACAGAGCCGGGAGCGGCGTAGGTGACTGCACCTGGTTGCTTTTTCTTCTGTTGCAGCACAACACACACATTTCCCAGAGCTGGTAGCAGATGAACTTGAAATCTTTGCTGTTCCTGAGACATCTTGAACAGGGGGCAAGCTCTACCTCAAGCCCTTGGATAAAGTTAGTTGGGGCTGGACTGTTCCCATGTGGCACAGGGTCAAGACTGATTTGCATATGGCTGGGTTGAAACTGGAATGGCATGGTGAGCAAATAAACAATGGATTTAGGCCAGATCTCTGTACTGGGGTGAATGTATGACATTGTTCTGCATTCTGTCCATCAACTGTTGTTTTTGCACTTGGATACACTCAAACAAAGAAGTTGCAGAAAGTTCAGTCCAGTCCTTTCCCTGCCCAAGGCAGAAGCAGCAGTTCAGGTCATCACAGCAAAGCACACAGCAAAGTAGTAATTCCTTCTCACAGCTTATCCAGCTCTTCTTCTTGGCATGTTTCTGAGTCCAAATGAGTTCTAAAATCCTGGCGTCTGCGCCCCAATATTTATACCACATTTCCGATTGCTTTCTTGTGGCAGAGAGTGCCTGGGCTTAGTCCAAAACAGTTCTGTCTTCTCTGTTTCCAGCTTCTTAGCAGGATGTGGAGCCAGCTTTGTGTAAGGCAGACCAGGCCAATTCAGGTGCAAGGAAATCTCCTCCTACTACTCTAAATACAGCCCAGGTCTATTCAGCCCAGCCCTGACATCCAGGAAAGGCAGGACACATCTCAACCCGTACAGAGGCTGGCTACAGTGAATGCACATTCCCAGCCCTTGTCACTCCAAAGCCAGACAGTCAATTCACAACCCAGCAGGGGACTTCTTTCTAAAAAGTGGCATTTTACAACATACAATTTAAAAACCATTATTACTAAAAGATTTGTGATTACATTCTGAGTCCAGGCATTGTAAACTCCAATTAAAACGTCACCCACATTACAGTTCACAACTAAAAGCACAACCACACATTACCATGAAACTTCAGGCACATACACGGCTGCACAACACCACACTCGCACATCCACCACCCCTGCTACTAATCCTATGCCCTCTACTTCCCACAAACTTCCTACACCCTCCCATCCACCCTCCCTATTCCTCCCAAACCATTCCTACTCCTCCCACACCCCTGATGATAGGGCTCACCCATCCTCTAGATTGGTCAGTTGAGATGCCAAGGATGTCATATTTCTGTTCATGGAGTTATATGTGCCCCTTTGTAAGGAGGTAATTTGGATGACAGTGCCTTTGGAGGCAAGATTCCATTAAGTGTTATTGGGCGCAAAGTATGATTATGTTTTATTGTTTTAAGAATTATTTATAATGATTATGATTTTTCTTTTTGAGAAGTATCTCATGATGTAACACAATGTATTCAACTGTACAGTATTTTTTTGTTCTGATATACACAGACACAATGTTCAGGATGTATTTGTTTTTCCACCTTTTAAATGTTGAGTACACACTACATATATTTGGAAGTCTAAGTTCAGCTTTGTTCTCCTTCTCTTATTAATAGATTCATATGTGGTGCACACTACATTATGTTATGCCACCACCATTACCCTTCCTTCCATTTGGGGTCAAATTTGTTTATTTATAACTTGTTAAGCAGTTGAGGGCATTGTTAAAGTACTGTAACAAGCAATATCCTTGTCAGGCTACATATAGATATTAGTATATAACTTGCTAACGGTTAACAGAAATATGTACATAGCATATTTCTAAACTTGATTGCTCACAGCCTGTAAGGACATGCAAAAGACCATTTATTTACTACTACTTCAGTAGTTCCCACAACAAGTGATGTAGGTGTAAGATAATGAGTATCACAGTTTGTTTTTTATAATTGTATTGCATAGGTAAAGAAACAATTTCACTAAAATATGACAGGCATTTTGAGATAACAGGAGAGGTGGGGGGGAAATTTGATTGTGCTCATCCTTCTGAGAGGGAAAAGTAAAATAAAATACAAGGAGCACAACAAATAATACTCTGGTAACCCATTCCATATGTGTGTACATTTGTTATTTTGTTTTTCTAATTAGAAAGTGGATAATGAAACTTTAAAATTAGGTGTATATATCACCCACATAAACGTGTGTCTCACGGATGCTGGATCTACTTTGCTTTAAATTATTAATTTACTAGTAATTAAACTTTGGCATCTACATCTGATATTTTGTACCTGCTTCCATCATGATGACGGACTATGACACCACATACAAATTTTGGCAGACATTTTAATGTCCAAATGTGTCTGATCATATGAACAGTATGTAATGTCCGTTAAAGTGCCACATAACCCAGTTATTCGTTTTGCAATCATCGCAATAAAAATGCAAATTTTAAATGTAAACATTAAGATTTGTCGTGCATTCAACAGACAATGTTACATGTGTGTACGGCCACGATAAAGTCCTGCATATCTAAGGGACTCTTCAGCATCATACAAGAATTCAGCAAACCCCCCTGCGAAACCTTGGGCATCCCTCCCTCTCAGGACCTCTGCAGCAAGCTTGGCTCCTTCTTCCTTCACAAGATCAGGACTCTCTATGACAACTTCGACGAACAGAACCAAGGCACCGACTCAACCCTAGCCACCAGCAACGCCACCCAGCCGAGCATCACCGCCTAGACCCTTGTCACCACAGAAGACACTGCAAAGACCATGAGGAGCATACACTAAAGAGCCCCCACGACCCATGCCCGCTGGACATCTTCAACAGATCCGCCTCTACCATAGCACCTGAACTACGATGTACAATCAACTGCTCCCTCGAAACGTGCACCTTCCCGATGACTGGAAACGTTCAGAAGCCAAACCCTTCCTCAAGAAGCCCTCCGCAGACCCAACAGACCTCAAGAAATGGAGACCCATCTCCCTCCTCCCCTTTGCCGCCAAAGCCACCGAGAAGATCGGCAACAACCAGCTCACAAACTTCATAGAATCCAACTCGATCCTCAACACCTCTCAATGTGGATTCCACAGCAACCACAGCACCGAGACAGCTCTCCTTGCCACCACTGACGACATCCGCACTCTCCTTGACCAAGGCCACACTGCAGCACTCATTCTAATGGAACTCTCAGTAGCCTTCGACACCGTCTCCCACCACACACTAGCCGCCAGACTCCACAATGCCAGCATACAGGGAACTGCCCTAGACTGGATTTGCTCCTTCCTCGCGGGCCGAAATCAAACAGTCAGACTCCCGCCCTTCCTCTCTGAACCCACAGAGATCAGATGTGGACTACCACATAGATTCTCACTCAGCCCCACACTCTTCAACATCTACATGGTCCCTCTCGCAACCATCGTCAGAAAACACAGACTCAGCAGAGTTTCCTACGCCGACAACACCCAGCTCATCCTCTCCCTCACCAAAGAACCCAACATCACCAGATGCAGCTTACAGGAGGGAATGAAGGATGTTGCATCCTCGATGAGCAGCAGCTGCCTGAAGCTCAACTCGGAGAAGACAGAAGTCCTCGTCCTCTGATCCATCCTCTCAACGTGGAATGACACCTGGTGGCCCCCTGCCCTCGGGAGCCACTCTCACACCCACAGACCACGCCTGCAACCTCGGCATCATATTTGACTCTTCCCTTACCATGAACAGACAGGTCAACGGCGTATCGTCTACGTGCTCCAACACCCTCTGCATACTCTACAAGACCTTTAAGTGGATCCCCAGAATCCAGAAAGCCCATCACCAATGCACTCATAACCAGTAGACTGGACTATGGGAACGCCCTCTCTGCCGGAATCAACAAATCTTTACTCCACAAACTCCAGACCGTCGAGATGGCCGCAGTTAGACTCGCCCTCCCCATCCCACGGCAAGACCACATCACCTAGCACCTACAAGACCTCCACTGGATCTCCGTTGAAAAGAGAATGACCTTCAAGCTGCTCACACATGCCTTTAAATCTCTCCACAACACCGGACCCCGGTACCTCAATGAAAGAACCTCCTTTCATTCCACCAAGAGAAACCTTTGCTCCTCCGACCTCGCCCTGGCTGAAATTCCTTGCATCCGGAGAGTCAAAACGGGAGGGAAAGCCTTCTCCTACATCGCAGCCAAGATCTGGAACAAACACCCCTCAGCATCAGACAAACCCCCACACTGCAAGCATTCAGGAAGAGCCTCAAGACCTGGCTTTATGGATGACTCGGAGCTTCCCAAAATCCCACTTGAGACCCTCACAGGTGAGTAGTGCGCTTCACAAATCCCTGATTGATTGATTGATAAAGGAGATTTTTTTTCTGATAACATACATTTAAGTGTACATACCTCCTATTGCGGTGCCAACATGGTGGGTCATCATCCAAATCTATGAGCAGGTGTGCAGAATGTTGCAACATCAGGTTCATTATGAGTAGTGAAGTAAAGAGGTTGGTAAAGGTAGCTTAACCCATTTCATCAGGTTGAAACTGCCAGCTCAGGTGTGGACGTTTAGCCGCCATGGGAAAACCAACAGAAACCAACATCATGATCAGGATAAAAGAGTTGTGGCTGCAATTCCACTGTTATATGCTTTTCTGCTGTAACTCGATCAATGGAGGAGTCTGTATGCAATGGTGACAGTGAGAGACTGGCGGACTTTTGGCCATTACACTGTCAACATATAAATCAGGCAGGAGGACAGTTCCGTTGGCGGATGGAAGGACTGCCAGTTTTTGAAGGTCTGGACACATCCACCAAGATATGAAGAGGGTCCTAAGTCCGTTCCCATATGGCTGAGATACCCGCCACCCCCTCTCAACACAATCCCCAAAAGGAAGGGAAACCGGAAACTGTTCTTAAAGTTTTTGGATGTGGGATGGAGTGACCATCCCGGCCGTATTTATTAAAACAAAAAATTTAAAACATTAAACGTTTTCATGTTATGTACAATTTCATTATCACATTACGATGTTTGGCTAACCTTAACATAATCTCTAATACAGAGGTTCTCCTAGCCGAACTAGCATCCTACAAAACATTCTCTAAGAACACTGAAATTGTACATCCTAACGTTTAAGGGCCAACGGCAAGGTCATAACCGGTGTCAAGATCCCTATCCAGACTTACCCCTCCCACTTAGGAGGGGCGATGGCACAGGGGCTTACCACAAGTGCAACTACTAACAATTTCCCTTGACTTGACGGGGGCACTTAAGACTCGACGCCATTTAAAGGTCGTTCGAACACTTGTGTGTGGTATCTAGAAGGTATCGTTGACCTCTCCCCACCCCACACAACTTACCGCATCTGCCGTCGCAGATGACACTAGCCCCGGGAAATTCCCCAGGAGGGGGCTGTAACCCCTCCTACAAAGGAAGGGGCCTTGACCGCCTTTCCTTTACTTCCGGCGACCCGCCCTTAGACGGGACCGCCTCCCCACTGAGGGGCCAATGGCCACCTCTCCCGAGCGCTCCCATCCGTGTTGGGTGACGCCCACTCATAGGGATCTACCAATTAGTGCTCACCGATCATGACCTTACCGCCTACCAAAAATAAATACGACAGTTCTTCAACCTATGAAAACATTGGTCGCTACGACCGAAGGAACATGCTAAACAATGCAACATCACATCAAATCACTTTAATCGTAACCACCTAAACGATATTCACCATCTTTATTAACCACAAACTGATACTGTTATAGCCTGTAAACGAAACGGAAAAACAAACTTATCAATTCACTTTATTGCACAACAACTTTGCTGTCCTCAGGGGCTGGTGGGTGGGTCAAAATTGGCTCTTCGTTCCGTCCCGAGCTCACGTGTAGCGAGGAGGTGCAGCTTCGGAGCACAAGAACAAGAGGACGTCTTCTGGTCTTGCGCCTTCTTTTATCCGTCTTCAGGGCGGGCGAAAACCCGCCCCTGCCCGCCCCGGGGGCGTGGCTGGCTGCGTCGGTGTCTAGGCCAGCCCACTCTAGGGCGGGAAAAAGGCGCGCCCCGGCTACGCCGCTTCGGGCATACCAGCCGAGACGCGCCTCCCGCCCAAAAATGGCTTCCCGGGGGGATCGAGGCACTCATCCATACGTTCGGGGGGACCGAGTGGTCGCCCCTTTCCATATGGCTGAGATACCCGCCACCCCCTCTCAACACAATCCCCAAAAGGAAGGGAAACCGGAAACTGTTCTTAAAGTTTTTGGATGTGGGATGGAGTGACCATCCCGGCCGTATTTATTAAAACAAAAAATTTAAAACATTAAACGTTTTCATGTTATGTACAATTTCATTATCACATTACGATGTTTGGCTAACCTTAACATAATCTCTAATACAGAGGTTCTCCTAGCCGAACTAGCATCCTACAAAACATTCTCTAAGAACACTGAAATTGTACATCCTAACGTTTAAGGGCCAACGGCAAGGTCATAACCGGTGTCAAGATCCCTATCCAGACTTACCCCTCCCACTTAGGAGGGGCGATGGCACAGGGGCTTACCACAAGTGCAACTACTAACAATTTCCCTTGACTTGACGGGGGCACTTAAGACTCGACGCCATTTAAAGGTCGTTCGAACACTTGTGTGTGGTATCTAGAAGGTATCGTTGACCTCTCCCCACCCCACACAACTTACCGCATCTGCCGTCGCAGATGACACTAGCCCCGGGAAATTCCCCAGGAGGGGGCTGTAACCCCTCCTACAAAGGAAGGGGCCTTGACCGCCTTTCCTTTACTTCCGGCGACCCGCCCTTAGACGGGACCGCCTCCCCACTGAGGGGCCAATGGCCACCTCTCCCGAGCGCTCCCATCCGTGTTGGGTGACGCCCACTCATAGGGATCTACCAATTAGTGCTCACCGATCATGACCTTACCGCCACAGGTCCGGATAGTTGACCGGCTATCCGGACCCCCCACAAAACTCCTACCTATAGGTCATGCTTTAAAGATTTTAACCAGGCTAGGAAGTCTCCTATGAGTAACTCGTTCCCCGCCCTCGACAGATGCACACCATCCCCCAGATACATACTATCATCATTAATACAATTATGCGAGATTGAATGCAATGTCTTGGACCGGAACAACCTACTTACTTTGTTATTCAACTTTTTAACAGAATGATTCAAAGCAGGGATCGAGATAGCCCCCCGCCACACTTTTCGTGGAATCATATGAGACCACGCAATTAGGCACCCCGGAACTCTCCTCGCTAACCAACTTACCGTGGAAAGCATAGCCTCCAGGAGCAGTCGTCTACCGGTGGTGACCAAATCATTGCCCCCCAAATGTACTATGACTATGGACGGCGGTGACCTCATCCGCCCTAACAGGCCCTCAAAAAATTCCTGAAACTGGTCAATACAGAGACCGCCCCTTCCGTAGAAGGACACTCTGTACCCGTATTCCCCAGCTATGTGAATCATGTCACCTGCTTTGAATACGTCTGCGGCCCGTCTCACGTATGAGTGGCCCACGACCCACACCTCCTTCTTCACAGCCGGTGACGTGCGACCGCTGGCCTGGTGTTGGGTCGACTGCTCAGTTTGCCCTGCCGCGTAAGCTTGCACAACTGAAAATAAACAAAAGACAAGAGGCGTGAGTACATGAATACAGCTTCACAACATGTGCAATCGCACGTACCTCTTATAACAATTGGAGGACCAACGCCCCACACGTTTCACTTGTTCTACATTAAGACCCCTGGCTGTAGCTTCAGTGGCAGCCCCTATACGAAAGGAGTGGGTCCCAAATTCGCCCGGGTCCAAGCCCGCTGCGGCAATGGCCATTGCAAGCACCCGTTGAAACTGAAACCTCGTCAGCGGGGTGGCGTCTGCATGCCTCAACAATGTCCCCCCCCATGCTGCCACTCTCTGTGCTAGGTAATCTTCTAAGCACTGTACCGGACACATGGATGACTCGGGGTTCCTGCGAATGATCGTACAGTCCCCTCTCCCATCTTGGTCAGTCTTAGACCGGGGAAAGGAGACAATCATCGCGTCCCCCCTGATCTGAACATGCTCCCTGCACAAGCCCCCCGTCACATCCTGTTTGTTCCTTGCAACCAGCTCACTAACTCTCATAGCCCCGTGAAACGCCAGCGTAAATGCAGTCCGGAACAAACAGGTCTCAAAAGGGGACGAGCATGTATTCGGGAGTGTGGCCAGTAACAGGGACAACCTGTCTAGACCTATCGGTCGCCTCACGTCTACTCTGCGACCCTCTAGGCGTTGCCACCCACGCAGCGCTTTCTGTACTGTGAAAGACGCTGTTGGGTCCAGGATGCCATGGGCCCTGGCAACAAAGGAAATGGCGGCACGATGCCTTTGGGCCGTCGCCACCGATTTCCCAGCCCTGTGTAAAGACATAAGAAAGAGTACTACCCACTCTTCCTGACCCCAAAGACCCCCTCTCTCTGCCCCCAAAAAGGCTAAATAGGCCTGGAACGCCCCTTCATATGCCTTCCTTGTCCTGGGTGCTAGACTCTCTCCCACGAGGTGACGAAGTTCGGGGCACCGAGAGACCAGAGAGCTTCGGGGAAGGGTGCCGGCTCCGGGTCCGCTGAAGGAAGGAAACCCGAGAAAGCCTGCATGTGAAAACGAGACAGTGCATCAGCAGCCTGATTCATCACCCCTGGGACATGTTTTGCTCTGAAAACCACGTTCAGTTGCATACATAGTAAGACAATTTCTTTGAGCAGCCTCAAAATCAATTTACAATGGGCTGACTGACTGTTGATGCACTCTACCACGGTCATATTGTCGGACCAAAAGACTACAGAATGATCCCTGAAACCTTCTGGCCAGGTTCTCAGGGCAACGAGAATGGGAAATAATTCAAGGAAAGCGATATTACTCGTTAGCCCCTTCTCGTGCCACCATAGGGGCCATCTTTGAGCAGACCAGCTCGTGCCGAAGATGGCGCCAAACCCTATGCTTCCTGCTGAATCCGTCCATAGCCCAAGCTCTTCCGAGGACACGGCTGGCTTGTTCCAGACGACTCGGCCATTGAAGTCCGCCAGGAATGCTAACCATATCCGCATGTCCTGGCGGACCTCAGCCGATAACCTCGTGCGATGATGACCCTCCTTCAGGCCGATCATCGCTTGGGCAATGGAGCGGGAAAAAGGGCGAGCCATTGGGATTACTCTCAAGGCAAAATTCAACTTCCCCACTAATTGTTGCAACTGATGCAGTGTAACCTTGGGTGTGTTCAAACATACTCGGAGGGCTGACCCGAATTGTAACACTTTGCTAGCCGGTAAACGGAAACACCCCTCCCTTGAGTCCAACTCGATCCCCAAAAACTCGAGGCAAGTCGTGGGACCCATAGTTTTACCCGGTGCCAACGGCACACCAAAATGACCCATCAACCCACAGAATTCGTTTAAGGCCTGGGCACATTCGGGATTTCCGGCGGGGCCAAGGAACAAAAAGTCGTCAAGGTAGTGCATCACATTTCGAAAACCCGTCTTTTTAGTAAACACCCATTGCAGGAAAGTACTGAATTGCTCAAAATAGGCACATGATATAGAGCATCCCATTGGCATACACTTATCCATGTAAAATGATCCCTGGAACCCGAATCCCAAAAGACGCTGGTCGTCTGGGTGTACCGGGAGCAACCGGAACGCTGACTCGATATCGGATTTCGCCATCAACGTCCCGGGCCCCAGGCGATTCAAGATGGCCACTGCCTCATCAAACGATGCGTATCGCACCGAACAAACTTCAGGATCAATTGCGTCGTTCACCGAAAGGCCGTGTGGCGCAGACAGATTATGGATCAGACGAAACTCACCTGGGTCCTTCTTGGGGACCACCCCTAACGGAGAACAAACAAAATCCGGTACCGGGGGTACACTAAACGGGCCAGCGACCCGTCCCCGGCTAACCTCTTTCTGAATTTTTTCCTGCACCACAGATGAATGTTGTAAAACAGAAAGCTGATTCTTGCAAATCCCTACACCCTGAAAGTCCCCTACCGGGATGCGGAAACCATGTGTAAAACCGTTCCGCAGCACCCCGGCAGACGCACGATCCGGGTAATCACTGAGCCAGGGGATCATTGCCAAGGTATCAATCGGGGTCGGTAGAGGCGCCCCTCGGACTAAATTAGACCTGTTTGGCGCCTCCCTTGCCCCCATTCTCACCCGTTCTGGCTCTGCACGCTGACTCAGGATGGGATGACCCACACGTACTACATTCGTGTTTAAATTTACAGGACCCCGGAGGCCTGGTACATTTCCCTTTGTTGAAGTTATAACAGAAACCCTTTCTCCCGTTATTACCTGCGGGCCTCGACTGGTCGTCGGTGCTCGTACTTGGTCGAAAGGGCGACCCCACATTTTGGCGGGAGTAGTCAACAACATTACTCCCGACCAATGGCATTCGTAACATTCCCGATTCTTTCATTTTATCCCACGTTAAAGAATCGTAACAATCCCAGGTCAAACTCTTGTTATGTTCTTTTTCCTTCCTGAACAGATTATCATAACAAAACCAATGGTTACCTTGATACGCCGTCGAGTAACCCATAATTCGTGATTGGTAAACGGGAAACTCAGGAAGCAACTCAGGCCTACGTTCCCCCAAAATCGACGTAAAAATACCCCAGGCATTGCCCCAGTTCCCAATGTTCTCATTTACCTTAAAGGCGGCCATTTTTGCGCGCCAAACACTCGGATGCATTAGGTCCTTCTGACTTTTTACATGCTCCACATCGTAATGATCAACAAGCAAGGAAAAAATATTCACGTATTCCCCTGCCCAGATCTTTTCCTTTATGGCTAAAGGCACATGCTGTCCCAATCTCTCTCTACGAGAGGGTGCTGACTCGTCCCGTGCAATCGGCAATGGCCGCTTACCTGAACCGGACGCAGCTTCTGCCGCTTGCGGCTTGTCTATCCCTGCCAACGGTGCGGCCACTCTAGCTGCCTCCTTCTTCTCGCGAAGTTTTTTGATCAGCGCCTGTGCCTCAGCAGCCGTGGCGCCATCACTGCTATCCCCCAACCATGCCGCTAGCTGTGCTGCCAGCTCGGGGGGCATGTCTTCCTTAGGTGTCGGGGTGACGACAACGGGGATTGGATTCCCCTCGATCGGTACTGGGGTCGGCGCCTCGAGCGGGGCAGAGGGAGCCGGGGCGTCCCCCCCAGCTGGAACCCTTTTCGATCTCTTAGGTCTCCCTCCAGCCGGTGGTTGGCCCGATCCCTCCTCCCCATCTCGCTCCGCCAGCCGCTTCTTTATGTCGGACATATCCTTAAAAAGGGCCCGAACCATCTGCTCGGTCGTCATTCTCTTTGGGCCTTTCTTGGGCATCTCTCCGACGAAGTCTCTGAAAGACAAAGAAAAAGATCAAAACGCTCAAAATTGGCTCTTCGTTCCGTCCCGAGCTCACGTGTAGCGAGGAGGTGCAGCTTCGGAGCACAAGAACAAGAGGACGTCTTCTGGTCTTGCGCCTTCTTTTATCCGTCTTCAGGGCGGGCGAAAACCCGCCCCTGCCCGCCCCGGGGGCGTGGCTGGCTGCGTCGGTGTCTAGGCCAGCCCACTCTAGGGCGGGAAAAAGGCGCGCCCCGGCTACGCCGCTTCGGGCATACCAGCCGAGACGCGCCTCCCGCCCAAAAATGGCTTCCCGGGGGGATCGAGGCACTCATCCATACGTTCGGGGGGACCGAGTGGTCGCCCCTTTCCAAATGGGTAGTGAATACTATTTCAGCGAGCTGTACATCATATGATATTTCGCATGAAAATGATTTAATCAAAAGGTTAGAAGAATGTGGTTTCAGGATTTTTAGTGTCAGAAGCCTCAGAATTATATGGATATTAAGACTGCTCAATCTCTGCTAATTATTGTAATTTAAAATTAGATTTCCTAGGGAAGTGAATGGATCTCTTTTGTACTTATGACAGATCTGTTTTGGAAATCATCATCAAAAACTTTGCTTTGAGTTGATAGAAGCTCTCAAGTTGCATAAATTAAGTTTTGATTGGGCTCCAAGAACAGTACAATTGAAATCTGATTTTTGTCAGTTTCATTGTTTGGCTACATGTAAATTCTTAGAAAGGCGTCCTTTTTTCCATCAATTCTTTCTTGGTTTTCACATGACAAAAGTACTAGTAGTCTAAAAAATTTACAATTGTAGAAAATCAACCAGTTCAAAGAGAATCTTTATGAAAGAACAATGTAAAGAATATGTACTACAAACACCATGATCATACTGAGGTAATAGAAATTTTCAGGTAGCTAATGTGTCCCCCACTCGCACCCTATCCATGCACCCATGTTCCTTGTATGTCGTGTAACTTCTGTTATGTACATGCTAGAAAGACGCAAATACATTTGCGTCCATCCTTAACATGTCAGCTATCCAGTCATGCAAAGAAATCCCGTTAATTAGACTTCTAGGTATATGGTGCCAACGTCTTTACATGGTGCACTTCTGAATTTCGCACACGTTTTCTCCATGTTTCCTGGCCCAGTCGAGCTAGGCCCTTAAAAGAGGCCTCTTTACCTCATCTCTCCTGTCTCCGAAAGCTGTACGCATCCCTGACCCCTGCCTTACTTCCTGCCAGCGAAGCGGTGCCGGCTCGGCCTGGACTGCCTGCCAAATTCATGTTTTGCCTACAGTTATCTGCTCAGCCTCCTCGAAAACACATTCCAGTCTAGTGCAATAGGTAAACATATTCCCGGCTGCAGAGCAAAGGGCCCGGCCTTCCTGTCCTCCTTGCAAGTGATTTACTGAATCTTTTACCATGGTAGGTCCATGGCTCCGCACGTTGCACCAAGACACGTATACACGCGCTAGCATTCAGTATTGAACGGCCTCTGACCGAGAGACCTTTTACATCAGACACTACATCCTCCAAACATGAGATACCAGATATGCTATAGGTACAGGTTGCCCTGACATTCCAGACACCAGTCTCCTCCACTAGTGCTAAAGTCAAAGCCCCCAGTTCTCCCCAGTTCCGCGTCATGCTAGTTGCGCGCGCATGCAGGTCAAGGGTTTCTGCTGATCCTGCAACTTTCTCTATGCATCCACCCACATGTGACGTTTCCTGTGACGTTTCTTATGACGTTTCTCTGACATGTACAGTGCACGCCCATGTGTACGCCCTTTTTACACGACTCCTGTTACGCACATGTGTTCTTATCTCTTTCTTTCCACCTGTTACGCCTACTGTATTGGTTTCAATTGTAACATTTTACTATATATAATGTGCAATGCTAATAAAACGTTGAATGTCCCTTCCTGAACCTTAGAGGTGATGGAACATGATGTCCCATCCTCGAGGATTATTCCATTAAAGCCCGTATGACTCAGATTCCACGGACTCTGCCTCTCATTTGAATGAGCTGTCTTGTATTGATAATTATACGGAAAAATGATTAGGTAAAATTAATTTACCACAATACAATTGAATAAACAGAGGTCTAAAGCACTAAGCTGATTAATATAACTTGCCAAGCAACATATTACATTTCATTATATGCAGGTGTTAATCAAGGAGATCTTAAGATCCAGTCATCAGTCCAACGCAAACCCTACTATCCCACAATCGGAATCATTTTTGTCACAGCCCCGGGTTCAATCAGATCTCCACATTCTGGGGCCAAACCAGAATACCAATACGCTGGATTGGCCTGTACTGAAAGGAACAAAATCATGTGGACAAGGGTGTAAGCGCTATTAATAGACTATGCGCACAGCTGGGCAAGTAGTTGTCAGATCAATCAGAACCCTTTAGTGGGGTTCTAAAGATGGGTTCCACCTGCTCTAAGTGATTTATCTGATCATTGATCTTGTATATAATGCCTTCATAGTTGGATATCCTTGCAGTTAAGTCAGCTATTCTGCATTGGTCAGAAAAGAAGGGTTTCTCCAGTGTCCAAGTACACCAGTCTTTGCAGCCACCAGCATGGTCACCATCCATCTATATCTATATTTAGAAGAGGCCAAATCATCAGTATTGGTAATCAAAGAAAGAGTGTCCCAAAGGACACGATATATAGAAAAGTGGTTGTCGCACGTGAAGTCTGAGGTCAGTTGTAAGTGGTCCGATAGTAAGACCAATTTTATGAAAAAGTACACTGTTTTTTCAGGAAACCCTCACTCACCCTAGTGGTGACATGCTTCATCATCGGGTCCACCGGGAGAGATCGAGTACCTCCCCGGTGTGCTGCGACGCCAGGAGACTGCGGAGCAGGTTTTTGTGTGAAGATGAAGTGTGAAAAAGTAATGAGGTTAAAAATGTCAATGGTTGTACCAAAAAAAAAAACTTTATTCACTGGTCAACCTGACATATTAAAAACTAGATATGTGAAGGGAAACTAGCCAATTATATTATACTGGTGTTTACCCTGTAAAGGAGGTCAACATGTTTCTGCCCATTCTATGTGTTAATTTACTGGGCTTTCATCAGGACCGGTAAGCGAGTGTGCCAATGACAGGAGGGGCGCGCTAAGGCCCGCCCTGCCAATGGTCGTGAAAGTGACTGGGCCATGATTGCCTGGCACTGCACCAGAGACTGGCTGGTACTCATTATTAAAACAGCACTTCGCCTATCCGAAACTCTGTTGATTGAAATCCAACAAACAGAAGCCCAATATAAATCTACGATAACGGGTTATAAAAAAAAGTTGGATGAAATTAATAAAGACCTCACGGAGTACAAGGACAATCTGATGCAGGCGAAACTCACAAAATTTCAAAAAGATCTTAAAAAATTTAAATTTGAAAGTGTATATCCCTACTCCGATCCGAATTACAGTGCTCCTAAAAAGGACACTACCAAATCAGATGATTCAGACAGCAACTCCTCAAGTGGGAGCACAGCGAGCAATCAGAGTCCAAGACAAAAAGGACGGAGAGGAGCGAGGGGTAGATTTAACTTCCCAAACCAACAACCTAGATGGCAGAATTATGGCCACCCGAATAATGGTCCTGCACCAATGTTCTATCAACAACCCCAGTTCCCTATGATGAACTGGAATCCGTACATGCACCCCCAGTTTCCCCTCAACCACCCACCCATGCCTTTTTTAGGGAGGGGCGGGAGAGGACGGGGACGGAACAGAGGAAACACACAAGTGACCTGGGAAGACGAGGATGCAGTGGGGAAACACACCCGCAGCAGGACAGCAAAAGCCAGCACAAGCGCAGTGTAAGCCTGGTTACCAACCTCTCTAAAAAAGTCCTAACTCCAGAAGAAACAAAAGTCCTGGAAAAAGGCCTGGGATTTGTCCCTACCTCACGTCCTGACAAATTCCTCCTACACTGTGAACTTTCACAGTTTTTTAGGAAACTAAAACTAAAAGCCTTTTTTGAATCCAAGGACCAGTCCTTGACAGAAGAACAAGAGTTTGACACTAACTTCAGACCGAAATCCACGTTTATGCCACCACCGCATACGATTCCTGCAGCTATTACTGCTTTTGAACAGGCAGTTATAAAAGATCTGGAAAATTGTGAAGACCCCAAACGATTCCACAATTTTTCCGCAGCAGAACACAAGGCCTTGGACAACCTGAGAAATAACAAAGAAATAACCATAAAACCTGCCGATAAAGGCGGAGGGATTGTTATCCAAGACACCACTGAATACGACAAAGCCTGTATGACACTCCTGAACAACAGAACAAATTACTTGCTCCTCAACACGGACCCTACCACAGAAATGAAGGCACGCATTAGAACCTTTGTACAGGAAGCGGAGACTGATGGTCACATCTCCCCGCATGAAGCAGCATTTCTCATGGCAGGGGGACATACTATACCCTACTTTTACACGCTGCCTAAAACACATAAAAATGTGGTCCCACCTCCAGGTAGGCCAATAGTATCAGGGATCGGGTCAGTTCTGGAACCCCTATCCACATTTTGTGACTATTACTTGAAACCACTTGTACAGAACTCTAGTACCTACTTAAAAGACACCAAGAGTTTACTCAAATTACTGAATGAGATCACTCTAGCAGAAAACTCAGTAATATTGGTAACAATGGACATAGAGAGTCTGTACACCAGTATCCCACAGGAAGACACACTACGGGTACTGGGAGAAGCATTAGACAAGGTAAACTGGGAATACACTACCCCCAAATATTTCATCCTTAAATTTGCAAGAATGGCACTCAAAGAAAACTACTTTGAGTACAAAGGACAACTGTACCTCCAATGCACTGGGACCTCAATGGGGAGTACTTTCGCTCCTAGCGTAGCGGGTTTGTATGTTTACGATTTTGAAACAAAGCACATCCTACCAGCAACTAAACCCTTCGCCTCCTCCATAGGATTATGGAGGAGGTACATCGATGACATTCTTCTGTTGGGGACAGGGACGGAAGCTAGTCTCCTCCAGTTCCTAAATTGGGTGAATACTCTTGATCCCTTCTTGATGTTTACTCATAACTTCAGCAGAGAATCGATCATTTTCCTTGATGTGGTAATCAAGATAGAGGGAACCTCTCTCACAACTGTGACCCACCACAAACCGACGGCGAAAAACAACCTTCTTGATTTTAGGAGTTTCCACCCAAGGCCTTTAAGGGAAAACTTGCCCTATGGCCAATTCCTACGGCTAAGAAGAAATTGTAGTAACATTAACGACTACAAAGAACAGGCCAAGGAGCTAACAGAAAAACTAAAACAAAGAGGTTACCCTGAAGGAATACTCAAAAAAGGCCAAACTAGAGCACGAAATCAACCTCGAGATGCACTCCTAGAGGACAATGTAAAGACAACCACGGAAGTACCACTCACTTGTGTAACCACCTACAGTACCCTCTCAGACACAGTCAAAAAATCCATCAATAAGAATTGGAGAACTATCACGAGCAGTATGAGTAACTGGGAAAAACCTCTTTTCTCCTTCAAGAAAGGCAGGAGTATAAAAGATGCCTTGGTGCATACAAGACCATTGCAAGGCTCTACTGTAAACACTGTCACCAGGTCTATCACAGAAGCTTGGCACCTACCCCCAGTTACGGGTCACTTTCCATGCACAGACTGCAGTGTCTGTCATCTGACCACTCACTCCAAACAACTTAACTTGGAACCTGGAAAAGTGTGGACACAAAAATCCCACACAAACTGTAATTCAACAAACGTGATTTACTTGATCACATGCCCCTGCGCAAAACGCTACGTGGGGATGACCACCAGGAAAGTTAAAACACGCATCGGTGAACACCGTAGCAACATTCGATGCAAAAAAATCACCACAAAACTCAGTGAACACTACCTACAAGCCAATCATACTCCTAATGATATGACCTGGACAGTGATCGAACAGGTCAATTGTGTTAAAAACAGAGACAACATATTGTTTGAAAAGGAACAGCGCTGGGTCTATAGACTCAGCACCCATATCCATGGACTAAATGACCAAATTCCGTGGACTAGCGTCCTAAAACACTAATCAACTGAAGTTCTGTTGCTATCCCACCTCCTTGCTGTGAATATTACAACTGAACATGTTGGCTCTTATTGTTCATAAAAAGCTGATATTAGCAATATTAAATAAATTACTTCCACCTTTGATAATTTATTCAGTCAAACATTATCAGGGACTCCACACTAATGCTGTTCCCTTAGCGTTTTCGCCTTGTCCCGCTTTGTACTATTTGTACACAAAGGCGGACCCCGCCCACTCCATTACCAAGGCTTGCAAACTAGTCTAGCTTGCGATGCAAGCCTCGTTTCCATTCCAGGAAACCACTCGGGGCTCCGCGTCCTCTCGCGGGACTACGCGAGCCTCAAAACCAAGCCTCGTGTCCATTGCCGGTACCCAATTGGCTGAGACGCTTCTGTTTCCAAGCCTCGCTTGGAACATAGGTCCCCGATTGGCCCGCGCCCGGCCACCACTCTTCAAACTCCTTGCTCGCCCTTCGCTAAGGATCCACAAGATCCAGCGAGGGTGCAGCTAGGTGCCGAGCGGGTGCTGAGCGTTGCGGGCGTAAGAGACCTTACTATGGGACATCTTTACATCAGATAAGTTCTATGAATGGGATCTTGCCAGTTCTAAAAACCTCCTTTGTGTGTATATGTTTCTCTTCTCTTTATTATTAGGGTGTGCCATTGTCGCTCCCACCCCCCTCCTGAGTTCTATGGGGCGTGGATCTATTTCTTTACAAGTGAGGACATTTTTCCTATATCTTGTACTTAGTGTTGTGAGCTTGGTTAAATTACATACCACGGCCGGCAGTGTCACGGCGCTTTGCACCGGAACCCTGCTCTCACGTTTTTTTCCCTCGGGGTTCATTCCCTGACACCCCACGATAGGTAGCGTGCTATTTACTTGTACTACCTCACAGATAGACTTAGACACGATAAGTCTTCTCACTAAACCACTGTTGCTATACTACACATACGCAACAGTCCGCGCTGAATACATCCCTTCAGCGCTAGTTGAGGCCCCTCCACCATGGATTTTGGCACAACCTCAACAGCGCATCCCATGCATACCGGCCATGGCCCTTGATAGGTATGCAAGCACGTGTCATGCCACAAAGTCACTCTTTATGGCCACTGTACATATGTACAAACCATTGATTTTATATCTTTGTGTTTATGTTTGTGTTTGTCTGTTTGTCACTTTCCTCCTACAGACTCCTAGGTTCCTCGCAAAAGAGGTAAAACCCCACAACTTATGAGTTTGTTTTTTCTTTTTTGCACCATTTTACACATAGTGCTATTTTTAACTTTCACAACCATTGGCAGGGCGGGCCTTAGCGCGCCCCTCCTGTCATTGGCACACTCGCTTACCGGTCCTGATGAAAGCCCATTAAATTAACACATAGAATGGGCAGAAACATGTTGACCTCCTTTACAGGGTAAACACCAGTATAATATAATTGGCTAGTTTCCCTTCACATATCTAGTTTTTAATATGTCAGGTTGACCAGTGAATAAAGTTTTTTTTTTGGTACAACCATTGACATTTTTAACCTCATTACTTTTTCACACTTCATCTTCACACAAAAACCTGCTCCGCAGTCTCCTGGCGTCGCAGCACACCGGGGAGGTACTCGATCTCTCCCGGTGGACCCGATGATGAAGCATGTCACCACTAGGGTGAGTGAGGGTTTCCTGAAAAAACAGTGTACTTTTTCATGAAATTGGTCTTACTATCGGACCACTTACAACTGACCTCAGACTTCACGTGCGACAACCACTTTTCTATATATCCTGTCCTTTGGGACACTCTTTCTTTGATTACCTGTAATTTGTTTGGGGACTAAGAGTGCCCTTAAAACCCTCTCTCTCTTTTTGTTGATACAAATCATCAGTATGTCAGGGAGTATTGCCTACAGAGAAAGGGTGATGAGTTCCACATCTGTGATGTTAACCCATGCCATTGTCCAATATGAGCCAACTTAACAGTGCTCGAGAGGATATGAACAAGATTGGAACTACTGCAGTAATTGAAGTCAGGTAGAAGCGCCTGCCTTGTGTAACCAGAGTGGCACTCAATATGAAAGCTTGTGAAAGGCTAGAAGAGAATTTCAGTCTGGCTACTCTGAGAAGCCGATCGTGGGAGGAGAGTAGGTCTAGCCATTTTCTGGTGGGTAATCCTTCTTTTTGCCAGTACCCCCTAGCTGCCTCCTGCATTGGTACACAATACATATGGTTTCATCAGTACTCCATACAACCCTAAAACCACTCCTTCGAACATGCCCCAATTCTCAAGGTAATTTTAGAAGGAGAAAGTGATATGGTCAGTGGACCCCTGACAAACTGTTCCCTTATATAGTGGGAAAGTTGCGTGTACCTCCATTGTTGTGTCGGGCCAAGCCCCAATTCAGTAAATACATATGTTCGTGTCACACCAAGAACAAGCATTGAAGTTGTGACGTGGGACCTAGTGACTATCACGCCAATCATTAAATCGAAGAGAAGAGATGCAGTAGTGGGGAAGGTCGAGCTAACGGTGCACCAGCACTCTGATATGGGGTGGAGTTAAAACAGATAGTCTACTGTGATTTATGTGATCTAGAATTTAGGGGAGATACAAATGACACTTGATAGGAGTAAACTATTGAACCTTGCTACTGCAAGCCTTTCCCCTTCTCTAACCCAAAAGGTGTCCCCCAGGGCTCAAATTTCTTGACGTCTAAGGATTTGATAGCAGGATTTTAATCATCAGAGGTGTAAAGCAGGCGCCTGCAGCGGCTGCTGTGCAGGGGCCCACATTAAGCCAAATGGCAATGAATATCTGAGATATGGGAGACTCAGGGACTCCGCTTCGCATTCTGCAAAGGTACCCCATCATTTGGCATTATGCCACTGTCACCCTCAAGGCCCTTTGTGCATGTGGACTACCATGAGGAGACAGGGAACATAAGATGGATGACTGCCAAAAGAGTCAAACCATTACACTTTCCAGGAAGGCGAAGACAGCTCACCAAAGAGAAGCGAAGAACAAAACATTAAGATGGAATAGCAGCAGACTCATAGAGGTAAGAGGAACGTGTAAACAGTTCACAATTTACACAAGTCTGTAACAGTGTCTGGTATATGAGAAAATTTAGGAATAACAAATCAACATCTGTGGGCCAGATGGTGGCCCGTCCCCAGTACAACCCACCATAACTACACCAAGAGTTTCAAAGAGTCCATGGTGCGTTCTGGGTAGGAAGCCACAATCCAGATGAGCAGTCCTTGTATGGAGAGCGGAGTTTGTATCTGTCCTGGACAAGGGGCTCCTCTACTTTATCATTGCTAACTCTGTCTATGATGTGATTTGAGCCCAAGGTCAATGGGTAACTACAAGTGTTGTTCCCCTTCCTTGGGCACGGTCTCTATGCTATCTCCATCCCAATTAATAAGTGGCAATAGATCCAGGACATCAGCTATATTATAAGGCCCTCAAAATGCTGCTGTTTTTCCAGCAATAGTTATGATCATGATCACAGGATCCAAGAATTTGAATTTGATGTGCTCTGGGATACAGTGCAAGGAATTTCTTCCTCTTGGCCGCCATATCATGAGTGTAGAAAAGGGGGTGGTGATGGACGGAGTATCTGAATCAATCAAACACTCACACCCAGTCAAAAGATCTGGGTTTAATCTATCACCGTTCTTTAGCCCACTCTGCCACCCCAGTTCAGACATGGCTATATGCAAATCAGTCTGACCCTGCGCCTCATGGGAACAGTTCAGCCCGAACTGCCAAGCCATGTCTTCCCTGGACCAGAAACAAGCTTCTGAGGACCGGTTTCTGGCATTCCAGCCGTCTTCAGCCCGGCTTGCTTGAATCCAGTGGCAAAGTGAGCAAGGGACTCACGTCTGAGCATACCCTGCCACACTTATGGCGGCCAAAAGTGGTACAAAAGGGGGTGGTGATGGACGGAGCATCTTAATGAATCAAACACTCACACCCAGTCAAAAGATCTGGGTTTAATCCATCACCGTTCTTTAGCCCACTCTGCCACCCCAGTTCAGACATGGCTATATGCAAATCAGTCTGACCCTGTGCCTCATGGGAACAGACCAGCCCGAACTGCCAAGCCATGTCTTCCCTGGACCGGAAACAAGCTTCCGAGGACTGGTTTCTGGCATTCCAGCCGTCTTCAGCCCGGCTTGCTTGAATCCAGTGGCAAAGTGAGCAAGAGACTCACGTCTGAGCATACCCTGCCACACTTATGGCGGCCAAAAGCGGTACAAAGGGGGGGTGATTCCGGTCTAGGAAAGACATAGCTTGGTAGTTTGGGCTGGACTGTTCCCATGAGGCACAGGGTCAAGGCTGATTTGCATATAGCCATTGTCTGACCTAGGGTGGTGTGGAGTGCAAACAAACACTGGATTTAGGCCCAGATCTTTGTACTGGGGTGAATGTAAGACATTGTTCTGCATTCTGTCCATAAACTGTGTTTTTTGCAATTTTCACCCCAAGTGGGCTGGGTATGCTCAGGCGTGAGTCCCAGGCTCTCCACATCCCTGGAGTCACGCTATCCAGGCTGAAGAAGGCTGATAGCCAGAAACCGGTCCTTGGATGCTTGATTCCGGTCTAGGAAAGTCATGGCTTGGTAGTTCGGGCTGGACTGTTCCCATGAGGCACAGGGTCAAGGCTGATTTCCATATAGCCATTGTCTGACCTAGGGTGGTGTGGAGTGCAAAGAAACGATGGATTTAGGCCCAGATGTTTGTACTGGGGTGAATTTAGGACAGTGTTCTGCATTCTGTCCATCAACTGTGTTTTTTGCAATTTTCACCCCGAGTGGACTGGGTATGCTCAGACTTGAGTCCCAGGCTCTCCACATCACTGGAGTCAAGCTATCCGGGCTGAAGAAGGCTGATAGCCAGAAACCGGTCCTTGGATGCTTGATTCCGGTCTAGGAAAGACATGGCTTGGTAGTTCGGGCTGGACTGTTCCCATGAGGCACAGGGTCAGGGCTGATTTGCATATAGCCATTGTCTGACCGAGGGTGGTGTGGAGTGCAAAAAAAGTGATGGATTTAGGCCCAGATCTTGGTACTCGGGTGAATGTAAGACATTGTTCTGCATTCTGTCCATCAACTGTGTTTTTTGCAATTTTCACCCCGAGTGGGCTGAGTATGCTCAGACGTGAGTCCCAGGCTCTCCACATCACTGGAGTCAAGCTCCCCAGGCTGAAGAAGGCTGATAGACAGAAACCGGTCCTTGGATGCTTGATTCCGGTCTAGGAAAGACATGGCTTGATAGTTCGGGCTGGACTGTTCCCATGAGGCACAAGGTCAAGGCTTATTTGCATATAGCCATTGTCTGCCCTAGGGTGCTGTGGAGTGCAAAACAACGATGGATTTAGGCCCGGATCTTTGTACTGGGGTGAATGTAAGACATTGTTCTGCATTCTGTCCATCAACTGTGTTTTCTGTAATTTTCACCCCGAGTGGGCTGGGTATGCTCAGACGTGAGTCCCAGGCTCTCCACATCACTGGAGTCAAGCTATACAGGCTGAAGAAGGCTGATAGCCAGAAACCGGTCCTTGGATGCTTGATTCCGGTCTAGGAAAGACATGGCTTGGTAGTTCGGGCTGGACTGTTCCCATGAGGCCCAGGGTCAAGGCTGATTTGCATATAGCCATTGTCTGAACTAGGGTGGTGTGGAGTGCAAAAAAATGATAGATTTAGGCCCAGATCTTTGTACTGGGGTGAATGTAAGACATTGTTCTGCATTCTGACCATCAACTGTGTTTTTTGCAATTTTCACCCCGAGTGGGCTGGATATGCTCAGACGTGAGTCCCAGGCTCTCCAAATCACTGGAGTCAAGCTATCCAGGTTGGAGAAGGCTGATAGCCAGAAACCGGTCCTTGGATGCTTGATTCCGGTCTAGGAAAGAAATGGCTTGGTAGTTCGGGCTGGACTGTTCCCATGAGGCACAGGGTCAAGGCTGATTTGCATATAGCCATTGTCTGACCTAGGATGGTGTGGAGTGCAAAAATACGATGGATTTAGTCCTAGATCTTTGTACTGGGGTGAATGTAAGACATTGTTCTGCATTCTGTCCATTAACTGTGTTTTTTGCAATATCATGAGTGTAGTCCATGGTCCCATTGACGTTGAGACCATCAAGGTCAAAAAGACCTTTGTGTTCTTGACAATTTGAGGTATTAATCAATAATGTTGGAGATGTAGCAGGCATACCATGATAGGCCTCTGATTGTTCGTTTTCCATTGTATTCTGATTGAGATTCTGCAAGCCTTTTGGTATTCAAGAGGCTTGGGAAACTGAAGATTCAGCAAGTGGGAGAATAAGTCCCTTAGCAATGCAATAATGTCTCCTTTAGCCACCTCTTCTGGAACTGCATACAGACAGATGTTGTCACTCTGTGAGCAGTCTGGAAAAGCTATTACTTTGCACCTTAGTTGCCAGTTTCCTATACCCCAATTAGGTAGAGAATTCACTCAGAACTCTAGGTCTTCCAGTTTCCTGTCAGTGGGATCAATAGGTCTGTGTAAGCATGCAAAGTCAGACCCCATAACCTCCAATGACACCTCCGTCTTAGTGGTATCAGATGTCCTGACCTCAGCATCAACTGCAGATATCACTTTCATAGTGGTGCTGAGAGTAACATCCACCATTTTTAACTTATGCTGGTAGGTAAATGAATGCCCACCAGATAGGATCTAGGAAAAGTAGTTGGTGCGATGACCCTAATGAAGACACATGATCAACAGCAAGGAAGTCCAGTAGTAGCAACAACAACCCCAAGGCATGAGCATTCAGTGAATGGGCAACTGACCCAGGTGCAGGGGAAATAGAGACATTGATAGGAGGTTCCTCTACGTGAAAGAGGCAGGTTATCACCAACAGCTTGGTGTGCTGACGGCATCAGGTGCAACCCTATTGATATCAGAACCTCACACACTCTGGATCATCTTCCAATAAAACCAATGTGGCAGGGGCACTTCAGCTGACAGGTCAGTAAAATGGGGGAGCGTTCCATGCAGTTGAGAAATGTTTTAACTGTGCATTGTAGAGCTAATGAGAGTTAAATGCCCCTTTCTATCCTTTCGAAACTAGACATTCACTTTTGCTCAAGATCTAAGAATTAGACTTCCAAGCAAATCCATTCTCATTTACTTGACTGAATCTTTATTTGATTTTGCGTTTTAGACACTCTACTTGCTGACATCTCCAGCTTGAACTTTCTCACAAGTTTCCTGATTTCCTCTTAGCTTAGCATTTTAGGAAGTTTCTATTCAGGGGAAACTGAATTTGCTCAATTTGTTAATGACAACTGTAAACAGTTCGCGATATGCAATTTTGAATTGATTTGAATTTTACTAACCAACGTAATTATATGATAATCATTTGAATAATGGCCAACTTGAATGATGTGAGTTTGTAACTTTACAAATCTGTTAATAAACTTTTATGGTTTGCAAATCTGACATTCTCTGTCATTATTGTGCGGCCTAATGCACTTCACTGTAACCCATTGTAATTGATTTGTTGGATCAAGCTTGAGTCCAGGATTAAAGGTCCATCTGCTTGAGTGCAATCTGCATGGTGGAAATCTACTGAAACAGTCGTATGGGCTCACTGAAACAGAATATCTTAAGCAGAACTGAAATGCAAATCTGGATAATGAGTTTATTATGCCCTCATAGTCCGCTTCCTCTTCTCTGTTGTTCTTTATTGCCAAACACTGTGGTAAATTGAGAATGTGCATTGATTATACAACCCTCAATGGAATCCCAGAACAGAATTGTAACCCTTACCATTAATATATATTCTGTTAAATCTGATCCAAAATGAAAATATCTTACTATGTAGTCAGAGTCCAAGAGGGTGATGAATGAAAAACAGCAGAGTTGTTCGTATCCAAAGTGATGCCTTTAGGACTATGCAACGCTAATGTTGCATTTTACTATAAAATAGTAAGCAATTTTTCGACATGATCTGTATTATATATATGTGGGTGATGTTCTGATTTATTCATACACCTTGAAAATTCACATACCCATGTTAAGAGTGTTCTACAATGATTGAGAGATCATCTATTTGCTAAGTTAGATACATGTATTTTCTTTACTAAGCTACTCCAAAACTTTTTTTTTTGGTAAATAGAGGTTTAACAGGTTTTTTGTTATTTAAAGGAACATTTGCAACACCTGAATATCCATTTACTTTCAAAATAGAGGTTTATTATCATACTTTGATAAATGTTTTATCTCAGAGAAATCCAAACACTGAAAAACTTCACGCATCCAAAACATTTTGCCAGCAGAGTTAAATTACAAAATTACTCCTGGCCATGAAGAGACCTTTGAGGAATGGAAACATTACTTGTTGGGAGCAAAAAACACAAAAAATTGTATACTGAGCACAGCAATCTGCAGTTCCTGAAATAAGGCCAGAGCACTCACTCCTAAGCAAATCAGATTGATTTTTGTGACACGTTATGGACCAGGTCAAAATAATGTTATCACTCATGCTCCATAACCAAAGTACCAAATTAAAATGGGGGGTCAGTTGACAGATGATCAACCCTTAACTGTGCACCCTCAGATTTTCAATGGTCGTTCCATTGCTTTAGCTTATATGGAGGAAAATATATAAAAAACATGAATTGATTTGGAAGCATTCGAGAAACTATGATGTAATGTTCTTACTTTGAAGGGGATTACATAAACATCATGTAACACGCACACACTTAGGGGCATATTTATGACCCGGTTTGTCTCATGTTTGCAACATGCAAAGTAGTAAACGCACAACGCAAACCTTTAGTGAGATTTGGGTCCACCCAAGGCCACTTTGCGTGGTCCTGAGTGGCTCCATAAATCTGGAGTAAAGCAACGTAGGGCAAATTGCTGCCTTGGCTTTCTCTGCCCTGGGAAGGCATTCTATGAGCATTGAGTGGGTGTTCCCAGATTTACCAGAATTGGTAACCCTGATAATGTACCAAAAACATAAACCTGAGAATGGCCCAAAAAGATATGCCTTCCCAGGGGTGGCGTAAGAAGGAGAAATATCTATAATACTTCTATCACGCCCCTTTTTCTAAGTGTGCTAAATTCTTCAGCACACATTGAAAGAGGAATATGCCTCAGGGGATTGTTTTCATTCAGGATGGTGCCCCTTCCTTCACACAAACAATCCTGGATGCAATGGAGGCACCCTTCCACCATGATGTAAGGGTGCCTGCTTTGGCTCTAGGGAGCCAAAAGGGTGCCAATGCAAGGGAAAAACACAGGAATGCACTATAGAGACTTAAATAGGGCGCATTCTTGCCCTTTGCCTGTCACACTACCCAACAAGGTAGCTTGCTGCACTGCACTGTGTGACAATTTTGGAAATATGGCTGTAAATCTGCATGCAACATACTATTATACAACATATTTCTAGTCAAGCATTACATATTAAGAAATTATTTGTTGAATATCCACAAAGACAAATATTCAAAAGAAGCTGCTACATACACAGTGCACATGATATGTGAATATGTGGGAAAATATGTGCAAAAACCAAACAGAAATGTATAAAGTTTCATTTGATGGAAGAAATAATATAAATCATGGATGATAGTTTTTTCTGGCTCCCAAATTGATTAGAAACAGTTTAAATCGTAAAAATTATTGACATTTCTACTCTTAGTAACACAACTTGGAGAAGGTCTTCATCAGGACTAAGGTCATTTAAAGTAGTCCTCTATGAAGAAATGAATTGAAACATGGTCAATCCTCTGCCAAAAAATATATATTTTCCAATCAGAGGGTTTGTGGATAATATAAGTCCTTACCTTTGCCAGGAATGGTCAAGGATTAAGTAGAACTGTGGGTAGTAAGCAGTGACATGTACAAGTTACTAACTAAAGCAAATGGAAATAGAAAAATGTGCATAAGAAACAGTGCCATGCAGGTGGTATGGTAACATGAGGTAACATTTTACAACCATTGTTTCAGGGTGGATTCGAAAAGTGTTTAGTACATAGTGTAGGCCATCTTAACCAAAAACCTTTATTCAATAAAAGGAATAAGCCATTAGTCTGAACATCACAAAAAATTGATGAAGTGAGGACATCAAGTGGATGATGGTGACAAACTCAGCTGACCAGGAGCTGAAACTGTAGCTCAGTCTCATTTGCGGGAAAGCATGTTCCTGAGCAGTCCTAATAAATAAATGCCCAAAGTGGCAGCTGCGTTAGCGTCCATGCTGCAAGAATGAAAGAAGAAAAAGGTGGTGCTTGCATTGACTTAGGTGGATTGAGTATTGTTTTTGAAAATTCTTGATTATTTAAAAGGTGAGAGTTACAACCCATTACTTTAAAATTAAAATTGAGAGAATTTTGTTTAAAAAAATAAATGTGAAACTTTTAGGGTAGAAAAGTTAATAATAATGACAGACAGAAAATAAATACTTAAACAATTGCAGTGTCGAACTGAATACAATCAATCAATCAAAATTCTTTATTCGGCACTGACGAGCCATAAAAGTCACATCATAAAATACACAGTAAGTCAGGGAGAAGACAATTATAAAAATACTGCATAAAACCTTTAGAAAGGTCAATTAAATAGTATGATAGCAGCAAAATACCAAAGATTTCAATTGAGTTTGTAGTCTCAGGGAACTTAAGATGCAATTTAAAACAGCAATTATAATAGTTTTATTTCCCAGGCACTGTAAGTAAAAAAAGGCTGCCATGTGGGGTCTAAAATCCAAAGGATGCAATATGGGGTGCAGGAACTACCTTCTTTGATAAGGTAAAATGTGCACAATAAAGTAAAGTGCAAAGTGCTTTGTTTGGCTGGGATCTCACAATGACAAAGGGGTAAAGATGAAAACCATGTACCTTTGATGGGATAGGCCACCAAAAGTGTATGGTTTGTAGTTGAAACCTTGTAAGTAAGAATGTCTATCTTTCATCTACAAGAAACTGTATATAAAGTGCTGAGTGTAGTAGTGGAGCCTGAATGTTGACTCTGCACTCTTCCTGGATATCGCCCTGTTGTGCCTTTTGCACATGTTGACAAAAGAGAATTTTTATATGTGCTGAGGAGATGTTAGATAAAAGAGCTGGTTATGATAAAAAGCTGGGATGCCCAGACTATCAAAGCCCTTTTTGACAGATTTGATCCAAAGGATGTCTAAGCAATTGTCCAGATTCATGCAATCTGACAGCACTGATCTGCATAATTGGGCTTCTGGATTTTCCCAAAGATGCTATCACAGTGAGAGGGGTTGTAATTTGATGTAATTCACCAGATAGTTTGGACCTACCTCCTCATGGCAAAATTATATTGGAGTTGAATTTCGAGTAGCCAGAAGTCTTCTTATTAAATTGTTCTGTACAATCTGGAGGGCTTTACAGCTTACGTACCCCCAGATACCTGCTCCAGATGTTGCAACCGATAAACATTTACTCTTAAAGATACATCACGGCTCACTTATGGGTTTATGTCGCACCCTTTTTGCAATTCAATTGCCCTTTGAAATTGTAAAACTTTGACATTCAATAAAAAACTCTATTCAAACTCAGTAACAAAAGGGACACACAGGTAAGTGAAGTGTTTTTTTTTTTCTTCCATTTCTTCTCCCCCAAGCATAACCTTTCTGGTTGTTATGAGCCCAAATGTACCCCAATAAAGGCCTAGGTAACTGCACGACCTTTTACTTACATTTGTCCTACCTTGCTCAACATACCGGCTCTGGCAGTGACCTTTTACCTAGTTACGTGCTGAATAAATGTTGTGTGGTTTTCTTTGAAAACTAGCCTCATTTATTATACATGAGGATTCTTAGTATCATATCTTAATCCCCTGCCTGCAGGATTACGATCTTCTTTATAATAACTCTGTACAAAAGTCACTGATATCGACATCCTTGGACGACAGGCCCTTATTACCATTATACATCTAGGTAGAACCCCTCAGGGTACCCTTCAGGTATAAAAGAAGCAAATCTTCACTGGGCAACCACAGGAGAAGCTTCCATGCTGACACAAGACTCTGAAGTCCCTGCACACAGAAACTCCAGCACACAGTGGTCTGACATCTCTTCCGGGGTGTCCAACTCAAGACCAGGGGGTCCTTCATTCTATCCCATCATGTAATGGAGTTGACTCTTTCCTTTCCTAGGGGATTCTTGGCTTTACACCTACAAACATGCTAGGTACACTTAGCTATGGTTTGCATCCTAGGAGTATGCTTGATTAACACTATATATTCACTGTGCTAGCACCATGGTAGAAGTCAACCTTTTATTCATTCTGTTGGTGCTTGTAACTGTATATATCTGTTTTTGGCTTATGATTGTTGAAGCACACATATTTTATACTAGAGTGACGCTGGTTCATTAAATGCCTATTGAAAACGTCCCCATCATTTATTTTGTGTATCTCTCCGAGAAGAAGTGACCACGAGTGACCGAGCGAAAGTACTGTAGTGTTTCCACGATCACAGAAGGATCAAGGGTTGTCATGTTCGATAGTTGCCAGAAACTATTTGCTCCTTGGTAAGGTTAGGGAGCTCAAAGTGGCTTTGTGAGCTAGCTGGTCGATTGGCTAACATATCCTTTGGGGGGGGGTTTCTGGAAAAAGTCTGGACACCAACTCCTTAGTTTATGTTGTATAAATGTGAAGATCCTATATAGATTTGTAGGAACTACTTGACATAACATGTGTATTTGTAAAGCGCACGTTCACCCAGAGGCATCTTGGCACTGAATAACAGATGTTTATTGTTACCCAACCTAATGGTACTCATTTTATTGACCTCAGATGGATGAAAGGCTGAGTGAACCTGCCAGGATTTGAACCTGTGACCATAAGGTGGAACAGAGGCCCCTGCAGTGGACGCATAAGTCCACTGAGCCACCAGACCCGGCACCCAATGTTGATTTGGTTCTGATTTAACGGTCAAATCTTAGCAGTACAGTTGTGCTTTCTCAGAGACCCCAACTCACATATACCCAGAAATATCTGGAGTGGGAAGGGAGAATCCAACACAGCTGAGTAAGTACACCATATGTATTGGCTGTAGGTTTATTCAAGCTCGAGGGATTATAACTCCCCACATTGCCTAAAACCTTATCTCTTTTTCTAAAATACTTCCTCCCATAACATCTCTGAATGCAGACGCTGATACGAGTGGTGCTAGCGAGGAGGAAGCTAAGCAGGATGGTGCTTTAAACATTTTAAAAAAATGCAGAAATGCACTTACTCTAAAATTTGCAAATTATGGTCTCTCTTCATTAGGTGGGATTGTTACCTTCATGACTGAGGCAAATGTGGCATACAGGACAGTGGTGTTCTATTCTTGGGTTAAATTCCCGCCTGCAGATAAATACACACATGTATTTTACAGTTACATTCCAGATGAGATACCTGAAGAATACACTCCATACGAGGACATAGTAGTCCTGTTAATGTACCATGAACATATAAATTGGTTTAAAGGCACCCTCCCCCATACCACAGAAAAAGTGAGACTCAGTCTGCTCAGCAGAGACGGAGCGCCTGGACCGGTCCTACCTACATAAATACCGCATCCAGAGATTGATACATTGCCAGCAGCAGACTTACATTCACTTTGCCAAAGACATAATAAAGCTATACAGAAACTTACACAGTTCGCAATGTGGACATTTACAATTCAACCTACAAGAGTCACTGAAGCTGGGCAACTACAAGGGACCACAAGAAAAATCACCCGATAAACGCTGAACGCGATTATGGGAAGAATGCCCACTAATTTTGAGCAAATGCTCTGCTGGATAGCACAAAAAATAGCACAGCAGCTTGAGGCAGTGTTTCCCCACACAGGCCCGCAAGAAAAACACAGAATATTGCCAATTTGCTTGTCAATGGGAATAGCTCCCCCAATAGAAGATTATCCCACTGGGGGTACAGTTTTCACTGCAATTTATACCATAACTCATGTTACCCCCTCAATAGCAGTCATACCACAGGCATTGAAACAAATACAGAACGAGTACGGGGCAGAACCTGCCCTGGACTCAGGGATGAACTTGATAGGCAATTTTGCCCAGGTATCCACAATTATGTTAGCCAACATAAAAGGAGAGGCAGCAACAGTGGCTATACACCACAGCCTGAGAGAATGCACTCCTGCACAACAGGAGCGAGAATTACCTAAAATTATTAAAGACACCTATGCTTCACTGGGTAGAGATCATTTGGGAGCTAGACCTGTGAAACCACAATTAATGGGTAATCCTGAAAAGGTTAACTCAAAGCAAGCACCTGATTCTTCTAAATGGAATTGGGATAATAAACAATCAAAAAACAAGCACCAAAATCACAGGCTGGGTTTCATCAACAGGAACCCTCTGACAGAATATAAAACCTTAGAAACCATGACAATATTAAAAAACCTGACAGGTATCAGGATACTGATAACTGGTCCTCTCGTTCCTTTCAGGGTTCATCAAAAACTCAGAGAAAGAAGGAGGGTCAGAACACAGATCAGAAGAGCAAGTCAAGCCAAGAGACATACATCGCACTTCAGACTACATTATCAAAAAAGCAAATAAACCAAAATCTAAACCTCAATTTAAAAAGAAGGTAGGCGACTTTTAGAATCGGGAGTCTCTAGTTGGCACAGGTATGCACTTGTGACAAGCAGGGACCCTCTCCTCTAGTCAGGGTAAGAGAACTACTCCTTTAGAAATAACCCTTGCTCACCCTCTAGGTAGTGTGGCACGAGCAGACAAGGCTAATCTTCAGGGCGATAGTTAGTTAAGCATTTATGATCACATACAGGAAACCCTCTGACCCACCACAAACGGACACCAGTCGTAGGATTGTATCAAAAATATGTTGACTTTATGTAAAAATATATGCAGGATTATCACAAGACCATATAACGTTTAGCAAATGAAGGCCACTAGATTTAAATAGGCAATTGTTCTTAAGTGTTCTTGGTTAGCAAGGTACGATGACAGGGAAAACAAACGTTGCAGACCCTGGATCCGATGCGAACTCGGGATAGAGTTCCAATGTACCTTGCAATAAGGCGTTTCAGGCACGGCTACTGGTGAGGGCGGACCCTGGACAAGGCCAACGGTTCTCCAAAGGATCTATCCGGCTCGGAGCCCCCCTCGAGGTGCGAGGCGGCTGAGTGGAACGGTGTGGAGGGTTGTGGCGATCCGGGATCTGATGCAGCTCACGGGGCGAGGCACCGTTCAGGCCTGCGGGTCGTACTGCTTCTTAGCACACCAGTTCATGCCTGTGGATCTGTGTGGGGCGTTGCGTTCTCGGGCAGACGGGTGCAGCACCGGAACTTCGGTACCACAGTACGGAAAGCCTTCTTGAGGAGCGGCACGGCCTTGGTATGCAGGAGGGCAAAGCGAGACAGTCGAGTATGTTACGACGTACAGACCTTTCCGAGGCTATCAGATGCGCTCCGTGCAGATTCCGGCAGGAGAAGATGAGAGGCGCACAGCGTGCTCTGTAGCAGGCGAGGTAACAGGAGAGCCGGCGGCCAGACACTGAAGCGAAGAGCGACTCAAGCTTGAGCGGGGCTCTCTGCGGCGGGGTGGCCAGGCTCCGAGCTGTCACGACCTTGGAGGGCGAAGGCACCCGAGTCACAACTCTGGCGAGGGAATAAGAACTAAAGGCCCAACAGCAAACGGGCACAGGCAGATTAGAACCCAATGGTCCTGGGGTTCCGTTCAGGGGGCAAGCTCGAGATCAAGCCCTTGGAGATAGTTTCAGGCACAAGTCTTCGAAGTCCTTTCTGGTCTTTTCCTCCCCGTTCTCAGCAAGGCACCACTGCAGGTTTCCTTCTCCTCAGCTTCTCTTGGTCCTTCTAGTCGGGCAGAGGTTCGTGGTGGTCAAAACTGGATCTAATTTCTTAGGAGCAGGGCTCCTACCTTTAAACTCGGTTTCTTTTGTCTTGGCAGGCCAGGGGGCCTGAGCCTGGTTTAACCCGGTTTTGGAGTATTCTGTTGACAGGACGCTGCCGTATTCTTTCAGGGTGCATGGCAGGGACATCAGACGCTCCGCAGGAGGTGGAGCCAGCATTGTGGTGGTGGCACACAGCCCCATTCAGAGTCAAGGACTACTCCGCCCTCCCATCCTGGTGTAAGCACTCTATTCACTACCTGGTCAGCCCGAATGTCCCCGGGAATTCTCCAGCCCTGTCACTCACACAAACCCAGACAGCAGATACACATCCGGGCAGAGGCGGGCTGAAATAGTCAGGCGAGCAAATGCTAACTTTCTAAAAGTAGCAGTTGTAAACACAGGCTATGAAAATAAACCTTGCTACAGGAAGTATTTTATTATTCTGAGCTCAGGCATACCAAACTCGACATGCCACCGTGTTCCCTGAGCCGCCAGGGACTATAGCGTGTAATAGTTCCCGCCGCTCACCTTGGCCTAAGAGAAGAGGCAGCCCTTCAATAGTGAAGAACGAAAAAGGGCGGTAATTCACTACTAGGACATGCCACACACATCAGGGCTTGTCCTACCTTGTGCTTACAATGCACCCTGCCCTTGGGCCTACCATAGGGGTGACTGATATGAAGGTTAGGAAAGGTTTAGGGTCTGGCAAGTGTGGGCCCTTGCACAGTCAGCGTGACAGTACCAGACTGTATGCAGGGTCTGCAATGGCGGACCGAGACATCTTTTTATGAGGCCGTTTCTGTGGGTGGCGCAACCAGCGCTGCAGGCCCACTAGCGGCATTTATATCTACAAGCCCCGACACTCCTGGTGCACGTTACTGGGGACTGACAGTAAACCAAATAAGCCAATCATGGAAATCAATTACGTATACACTTTATATGGGGAGTACTTGCACTGCGGCACGGATTGGCCCTGGCGCAGTGCCCTGAGCATCGAACACCAGCAAAAACATCTGAGGCACATCAGCAAAAAGTGAAAGGGAGACTCAAGCCAAGGTGTCAGGTCTAACACGTGTCCCCTCCAGCTGAAAGGTGAGGAGAACTACACTTCCCCAGGGAGTTCCTCATCACTAAGGCGGAAAAATCTGGACAGACCGTCTGCATTGGCGTGGTCTATGCAAGGGCGGTGTTCCACCGTAAAGTCCATACCCTGTAGAGAGATGGACCACCTCAACAGTTTCGGGTTCTCACCCCTCATCTGCATCAACCATCAGAGGGGCCTGTGGTCTGTCTGAACTCGGAAGTGAGACCCAAATAAGTAGGGTCTTAGCTTCTTCAAGGCCCAGACCACAGCAAAAGCTTCTCTCTCAATCGCACTCCACCTCCGCTCCCGTGGAAGTAACCTCCGACTGATGAAGGCTACAGGGTGGTCCCAGCCCTCCTCAGTCATTTGTGAAAGAACAGCCCCTACCCCATGCTCTGAAGCGTCTGTCTGCACTAGGAACTCTTTGTCAAAATCAGGAGCCAGGAGCACGGGCGCCATGCACATGGCCGCTTTCAGGGTGTCGAATGTTTCCTGATAGGCGTCAGTCCAGATCACTTTCTTCGAAGTCAGCTCTGTCAAGGGGGCAACGATGCTTCCATACCCCTTAACAAACCTCCTGTAGTTCCCGGTGAGTCCGAGGAAGGCCTTCACCTCCGTTTGGGTTTTGGGGGGTTCCCAATTCAGGATGGTCTCAATCTTGGGTTGAAGGGGCGCCACCTGGCCGCTCCCAACTTGGTGTCCCAAGTACACCATGGAACCCTGCCTGATCTGACATTTTCCTGCCTTGATCATGAGGCCTGCCTGGCGTAGTGCCGACAACACTTCCCATAGGTGTCGCCAGTGTTCTTCCCATGTGCCACTGAACACTGCGATGTCGTCGAGGTAGGCGGCAATGAACGCGTCCAGTCCGACAAACACCCGGTTGACCAACCTCTGGAAGGTGGCAGGGGCGTTCTTCATCCCAAATGGGATAACCCAGAACTGGAAATGCCCGTCTGGGGTTGAGAACGCTGACCTCTCTTTGGCCCCGTCAGTTAAGGCGATCTGTCAGCACCCAGACGTTAAGTCAAACGTGCTGAGATACCGAGCAGCCCCCAACCGATCGATGATCTCATCAGCTCTGGGGATGGGGTGCGCATCGGTCTTCGTGACCGAATTGAGTCCTCGATAGTCCACACAGAACCGGAGTTCGGTGTGGCTCTCGGCGTTGCAGCCTTCGGGACCTAGACCACTGGGCTGGCCCAAGGACTGCTGGAGGACTCAATCACCCCTAGAGCAAACATCTTCGAGACTTCCTCCTTGATGCAGGCTCTTACCCTGTCAGTCACGGGGTAAGCCTTGTGCTTCACCAGCAAACTGTCTCCCGTGTCCACATCATGGACGCACCAATCTGTGACACCGGAAACCAGGGAGAGCAGATCAGGAAACTGCCCCAGGAGCTGGCGGCAGTCACTCTGTTGTTCAGGGGTCAGGGAGGGTGAGAGGTTAACTCCATCCACTGACCCATCTTTCTCAGAGGCTACCAAGAGGTCCGGAAGAGGTTCGTTCTCCTCCTCCATTCCATCATAGGTTGCCAAGAGCATGCCCACTTCGGACCTCTCCAAGTGGGGCTTAAGACGGTTAACATGTAGGACCCTCAAAGGGTTCCTGGAGTTTGCAACTTCACCAGGTAGGTGACAGGACTCTTGTGCTCCACAACCTCAAATGGACCTGTCCACTTATCCTGAATTGCACAAGGCTCCACTGGGGCCAAGACCCACACCTTTTGTCAAGGTTGAAGCTCTACCAGAGTGGCATTCTGGTCGTATCACCACTTCATCTCTTCCTGGCTGGCTTCCACATTTGCCTCAGCAAGTTGTCTGAATCGCTGGGTCTGGTTTCGGAAGGCCAGCATGTAACAGTATACATTCTGGGGAGGTTTCCTGGGAGATTGCTCCCAGCCTTCCCTAACCAGACTCAGAGGTCCTCGGACCGGGTGACCGTACAGAAGCTCGAAGGGACTGAACTCAAGCGACTTCTGTGGCACCTCTCGGTACGCAAAGAGTAGGCATGCTAAGAGGATGTCCCATTTACGCCTCATTGGTCCTTCTAGGCCCATGATCATGCCTTTCAGGGTTTAGTTGAATCTCTCAACCAACCCGTTTCCTTGGGGGTGGTAAGGGGTGGTGAACTTGTAGGTTACGCCACACTCTTGCCAAAGGGACTTCATATATTTCGATATGAAATTGGTGCCCCGGTCAAACACCACCTCTAGAGGGAATCCCACTCGTGAGAAAATTCCCATCAGTGCTCGTCCCACCACGGGGGCCGTCACTGTCCTCAAAGGGATGGCGTCCGGGTACCGGGTGGCATGGTGCACCAAGACCAGGATGAACCTGTTGCCCATGGCTGTCTTGGGGTCCAGAGGCCCCACAATGTCAATGTAGGAGAGTAGGGTCTGCTATCCTATGGTCACCCCAAATTTTTGCTTTTTGCTTCACTGGTTTATGACTTAATGTGGCTGTGGGCCTGCTAATCAGACCCACAGCCTGCTGTTCTCTCTCTAAATTACTGCCAATGCACTTTAGGTGCATTACGAATTGGAACTGGTTCACCTTATTGGCCCCTGTAACAGTGTACATTAGGTACCCAGGGCATAGGTGTTTCCAAGGCCTACCAGGGGCTGCAGCATGTATTGTGCCACCCCTGGCCTGGCCTCCATATTTGACACAACTGGCTGATCACGCAGCTGGGGTAAGTTGGTGTAAGCACCTCTTACTTAGGTACAGTATGCCTGTGCCTAACCCTAAACTGGACACATATGTTCCTATCAGCCACTCCTATGGAAGGCCTCATCAATCCTGGAGGCAGAGTGCTTGGAAATATGTGAGATGGTGCTCTAGCATGAGCTGAGCCTGTCTGCAGCTGTCGGGAACCACTCCCTAAGCTGTTCCGGGATATTGCCATACCATATACTCTTAAGTGCATTATAATCCTCGCGGTTAAATGCTATCTTTGGTTTGGCTTTATCAAAACATGTCGAGTAAGGTGTCATACGAATTGGAATACTATCCCCTCGACAGTTCTGTCGACGGGGATAGCATTCCACCCTTCTAGAGGGACACGACATGGTTGTAGCCTTAACCCCGGTTAAAGTTAACCAGAGCCTCAGCATCACAAAATGGATGCTGCCACCACAGACACGAGTCTGGCCTCCTGCTGCTGACCGAAACTCGGCAGATGGTGGCCTGGACAAAGGGTTTCCTGCCTTGGGAGGTGCGAGCACCACCCCAGACAGGGTTTTGTGTATTGGGTAGGAGAGGGCTGAATAGAATCAGACATGCCCGAGGCACACAAGGTGTCCCCGTGCATAGGCCAGTCCAAACCGGTCCTGGGACTTTCCAGACCCAGGCCTGGCGAGGAGCTGGACAAAGGAAAGGGGGTGTAACCGCCCCCCTTCCTGGTTCCTCCCAGAGGAGGGGCCTAGTAGGTGATCCACCCCTCAGATTGGGAATAAGAGTGGGAGCAGTGCCATTGCACAGCAGATCATCCTGAATCAACTTTAAACAAAGAAGAAGACTGGACTTCGACATTCTGCTCCACAGAAGACTGAAGAAGATCTCCCTTGTGGCCTAGGAGTGGCCACCCTGTGAACACAGGCACCAACCAGCAACTCGACATCTGCTTTGCCGCCGCCTCCCACCTCCTGCCAGAGCCCAGAGCCCGACAAGACCCAGACTCCCAGACCTCTCAGAGCCAGATCCACAGTCCCTGCAAAGAAGGGACCCATGGAGGCACCGAGTGACGTGGGACCGGACATCTTGGAAGACACTCGAAAAGCTGACTGCGCAGCATCTGAGGCATCCTCGATGTTGTGCTTTGGAGACTGAGAACCCCCACCACCGAGCAGCCCTTGCACCGAAGATCAGCCCCCCAGCATCTCCACGATCTGCGTGGGGCCCTTTTGCATTGTGCCACTCGACGCGCCATCCCGGCCACTAGCCACGTGGTCAGCGGCCATCTTGGCGATGAAACCGGCAAACTACACAGCGGGTCTGGTTGCTCCAGACTTGCCCAAGCTCCTGTGAAAAGGAGCACTTGCTCTGACCTTGCTGGTCCGAGTGTTAAGCATCTTTTGATTCCTGCGTGGCTTGCATTAGCCAAGGCCTGTTTGCTTTGATCAGGTCGCCGACACCGCCAATAGCGAGAAGCCTGCGTGGGACAGCTTGTGACCGACTCCTGGATGTCCTTGACCCCCGGTGTCCACGTGGCTGCAGAGAGAAGCTACCTGACAACGCCTGTTTGCACCCGACATCGCCTGGTTCCAATCTGGTTCCACGGTAGTCACTGGCTAGTGACTTTGAACATTGTCCCCTCTGCTTTCAGGTCTTCACATCTTCAGATCCACCCTTGGATCCACCGGAACTCTTCACATCGAGCCGCCTGCAGCATCTTCAGCTCCAAGCACCATCGACCAGTGTGACGAAACCCGACACTACTTCGACCCTGTGCACTCGCTTCCTGTGGGTGAGGTAACTCAGCTCCGCCGGTGTTCCTACACTGGTACACATCTCAAGGGCCTGTGTCTTACGTTTCAGCATTCTAGGACACTCGGAAGGTTCCTAACTATTTAACTTTGTACTTTTTACGCACCATAGACTTTACATTGGAAAGTGCGTGCACTTTGAACATTGCACCCGAGTCCCGCGGGCCTTTCCCGACTTAGTCACTGCTAGTCTCGAATAGCTCCAGCGATTCCCAAGTCCCTAGGCTTGTTCCCTTTCTGATTGGTATCTCTTATACCACTTTCTTAGTATATGGTTTAGGTGGCCCCCAGGGCTCATCCATATTGTGCAACTTTTGTTTATTTTAAACTGTCTTGTGATTTAACGCTTGTGCTTCTGTGCTCATAAAGAGTCCAGGGGATTTTATAGTTAATAAATCAATATATATTTTCAATATATATCTGTGTGGTGTCCCTTTCATTTGGTATTCAAGGGGGTTGTGTATGGTAATACAGCTGGCTTCACATGCCTTTCAGAGTTTAGCCTAAGACTGCTTTGTCCACGTTACCACTAGGATAACTGGTCTACAAGGTTGAATTACAACCAATCATCATAAGGGTTGCTTGGCATGGTACAGAGTGATCACTAGAATTAGTGAGCATTATATACCAGGCCAACTTCTCACATTGGTGAGCAGCGGATTGGGATCTGAGCTTGCTGTTGTTTTACCATTACAATCTTTGAGATTATCATTTGAAAGATCATACAGGTACCTGCTAGGTACATATAAAACAAGACTAGTATACTTAAGTTCTACTGAACTTAGTTGTTGTAGAGCAAAGGGAGTAGCACACCCTGACTACAACTACTAGATAGGTTTAGTAGGTAAACACCAGTGTAGGTAAATTGCAGCACATCCACCCACACTAGAGCAATGTCTGGAGCAGAGGGTTCCACTGGGAACATCCCTGTTGAGAGTGACCCTCCAAGGGCACCATCCAAATTTGCTATTTTTTCCTTTAAGGAATTAAGACAGCTTTGTGTCTTAAGGGGTCTGAGGACAGGGCCTTCCCCTACCACAGACCACCTTAGAGAGATCTTGGATCAGTCTGAGACTCTAAAGACCTCTAAGGCAGACCCCACAGGGGATGCTGAAGGAGGCCATCCTTCAGAGGATGACACTGTAGACACCCCTGTCCCTATCATCCTGGTAGATGAGGAAGCCCCCATCACTGGAGCTCCTCAGGTAGATGAGGAGGAAGAGGAAGAAGAGACAGAAGGGGGGAGCAGTGAGTCAGATGATGACAGAAATAGTCAGGTGCTGGTCAGTAGACTGAACCAGGCTAACTTAAGCCTATTTGGGACTGAATCTGGTAACAACTGTGGTAAATATTTGATTTACCGTTCTAATTTCTATGCAGGTAAGTACTTAATCAATAATAACTCAATCGGAAAGAAAGAGGCAGAGTCCGTGGTGTTTAGAGTTCTTAGGGGTTTTATTCCTTAAAAAGGAATGGTCAAGACCGGATATCTTGTTCCTGCCACCACTGGGGTGCAGGAAGGGATAGAGCAATATTTTATTGACAATACATAGCTTATATACTTAAGTTACATTATAGAAACCAATACAGTAGGCGTAACAGCTGAGAGAAACAAGATAACAGCATCCATGTGGTAGTGATACGTAATTAGAAGGCGTGAACTAGGCGTGAACATAGAGGTGTGTGCTAGAAACGTCACAGGTAGGTGTCACAAGTGGGTGGCAACAAAGCAGAATCTTGTAATGTCAGCAGAAATCTGAGGCCTGGATGCGCGTGCAGCTGCATGACGTGTGATTGACGTGAAACTGGAGGGTGCAGTGGACTTGACATTTACACTGGCGGAAAGAGACAGAAGTCTGGCATGTCAGATCAACTCGTACTTCTATCATATCTGATATCTGATGTTTGGGAACCATATTATCTAAACGGAAAAGGTCTCTGGGGCAGAAGCTATTCTATACTGACTGTGAGTGCGTGTATAAGCGCCTAAGTGTCTACATGAGAATGCGAGGGGCATGGGCCTACCATGGTAACAGAGGCTATGAATTACTTGCACGGAGACAGTGAGGCCGGGCCCTTTGCTCTGCAGCTGGGGGAATGTTTACTTAAACTAGTAGGCAGGAATGCATTTTCGAGGAGCGGAACAGATAATTCGAAGGTTGAATACAGTCTTGGCAGGCAGCAGGCTGAGCTAAGCGCCGTGAGCCGCGCAGGGAGTAAGGCAGAGGTCACGGGTACAGAGACAGCCTGGGCTGAGGCTTTCGGAGTCAGAAAGCAGGAAAAAAGGCTCGATGGCAGAATTCAGGGCCTACTTCGCCAGAGCTGAAAAACGTGTAAAGTACACCACAAAAAGACGTTGGCATAGCATACTTAGAAACGGAATATTCAACCCATTCAGGGTGGGTCTGAAAAAGGACATGTTAACGTTGGACGCAAATGTATTTGCGTCTTCATAGCTGGCACAGGAGGGAAGTTACATGCACTTTAAGCTGGTACATGGAGACGGTGGGGTACACGTTAGGGAACATTACTTGACCATAAAATTTATATTTCCTCATTCCCTCCTTGTTCCCTACGGACCCTTCATGATATATCGATCCTCATGAATCGATCAGTCTGTTCTTGTAACATCATTTGTTCTTCTTTCTTCCTTTCACGTTTTGAGAGAAAACTGGAATGTTCAATGCACGATGTGGCACACAGTCCACAAATCGCTGGCCCACACTGTAGGCACAGGCAGCAACTGAATACTATGACAAGGGCAATGCCTAGGAAGGATAGGATCTTCCATCCCCAAGCGGTTAACGTTGTCCAGAACCAACCGGACCAAGTCAGTACAGTAAAGAACGTTGCTTCTGAATCAATAGCAGTCAATAGAGATGAGATGTCGGGAACCACAGGGTACTGTGGTACAATGCATTTATTCAGTTCTCGTAAATCAATCACCAGCCGATATACTGGCGGTGCATTGGGATCAGTACGTTTAAGAATCGGAATGATAGGGGAATTACAGATATTGGAGTCGGTTTCTACGACCACTCCTTGGGCAATGAGCTCTTCAATGATTTCCAGTAAAGCCACTACAGCATCGGGTGGTAACTTGTATTGTCTGATTCGTGGTAAAACAACACCTGGTTTCAGTGTAACACGGTATGGTGTAATGTGCATGCAGCCTACATCGGTTGGGCCTTGTGCCCACAGGTGATCCGGTACATTTTTCAATCTGACATCAAACTCTCGTAATACATAGTGACCCTTGAAATCTCGCAAAAACAGTCTAACTCCCTCCGGAGAACAACATATCACTGCTCCTAGAGCCTTCAATGTTTTGATACCTAACAGATTTTCTGGACATGATTTTGTAAGTAACAAGTCTGTAACACGTGATAATGGACCCACAGCCAGGGGGACTGGTTCTGATACCTCATTTACAATAGGCTGTCCTGAAAAACCAAGGGAAACATTCTGTGAGCCTGAGAGGGGTGCCCCTGGGATTTCGTCATGGCTGATTGTTGTGCGGCTTGCCCCTGTGTCAATTAAAAACTTTCTGTCTTTTCCCAATACTTGACTGTGTACATAAGGACCCTCTTGATCTACAGGAATCTCAATAAGAGGCAAGCCAAACTCCCTCTCTAGGCTGTTTCATGTGTATCGTGGATAATCGGGGTAAGCAGATTGGGCATACTGGTACATTTGTTGTGAAACTTGCTGAGTCGCGGCAATGGGCTGTGGCTGTGGTACCGCTACCGTCTGTGCTGTATGTGATGAAGCATGCGTAGGCTGTGTATTCTGCATAGGCTGTATATTCTGTGAAGTCTGTTGCTGGACCTGGTCTTGTCTAGGTGGACGCGGCCTTTCTTTAGTTTTACCTGTTGATATATTATGTTTCAAGACTGGGCATTCATGCACGTAGTGACCTGGCTGCTTCCAATAGTTGCATGTCCCTTTAACGGGAGCTGCTGTATTCTGGGTCTGGGTCGTACCCTTTCTCTGGCCGTCGGCTGGAACCGACTGGGCCACTAACATTTTCATTTTTCGTGTCTTTCATACGTTTCTGTTCATGATCCTGTTCTTCTCTAATTCTGTTCTGATGGTATTGTAACATTTGTAACATCTGGGATGGCGTATTTGCTTGCCATGTACTCTCAATCTTGTATACACGACTTTTAACTGCTGGCAGGGAATTCTCGACTAACTTTGATACAAAAAGGTGCGGGTACGATTCGCTACTTGGTTTAAGGCCGCTATTAATAAGGAAACATTTCTCGAATCTTGAATAGAAGTCACTAGTATCTTCATCGTGTTTCTGTTTACAGGCTGAGATAGCGTCCCAGTCTTCCTTTCTAGTTGTCAGTAATCTTGGCAGAACCTGTACTATCAAACCTGGTAATGCTTTAGTTTTCTCCCCAAGGCCTAGCCCTGGGGTGCGAAGTTTTTCCTCGTCTTCTATTTCTGTCCATGCAATCTTTTTGTCTCCTACCTCCCATTCTCGTTCCTTAAGTTTCTCGTAGATGCCGGTGGGCAGCAGTACCTTTAACATTTTCATGATATCTTCATATGTGTAATCTCCCATCAGTAACATGTCTTTAAGTTCTCTGTGAAAACCTGCAGGGTCTTTATCATGACAGGTTACTAGTTTCTTCATCTCCAATAGCTCTAACTTGGTCAGAGGTGTGTGTACATACACACGTTTCAAGGCATTATCGGTACCCATAACTGGATGTACTTCTCGTAAGGGGTTCTGACTTTCAATGCCATGCAGACGCTCCATATGATACATTTTTCTTTCTGGGGGCGGAGCGGGAACATATTCGGAGCTTAAGAAAGTGTTGTATCTGTTCCGTTGTTCTAGAATTATTTGTATTAACTTGGTACTTAGACCTCTCCATCTGTCCATGAGTAGTGCTTCTAATGTATCGTGTAAGGGACCTGGATCAGAATGTTGGTTTCTGTATAACGTGAGGAGGTGCTGAATCATGTATACACCTGCTAATTTCTGCTCGTCTGGGGATAGGTTCAGGAATGTCTGCGCTACTGTGTCATCATTGTATATGTTCGGATTGTCAGCCCATAGTACTGCTGACCGGGCTAGTTCTTGTTCATCCATAGAATTGAGTACATGGTACCCCATTCGTTCTCGAAGCCTTTTATCAGTCTCTTGAAACTGATGTTCAGGAGAATTCGGTTTTGATATGCCAGAGAGAAAAACTCTCTTGCTTTCTGGACGAATGCCTTTCCTAAGGTAAGTACCCTTACCTACGTACGCTATCGTATCTGTGGTCTTTTCTGGTTCTTCAGGTTCTTCATCCTCCTCGGAGGAAGCTTTTTCTTTCTCTTTTTCGTGTATTTCTATCACTGCTTTTCTTATTTTCCTGTACATATTGGCTATGCAACCCCCTTTATCATGTTTTCCTTCGGATATATTTTGACCCCACTTGTTGAGTCCCTCTAGTTCATCCTGTTCTGTCTCAGGCCTGTCTCGTTCTCTTATTACACAATTTATGAAAAAACGTAGTATATATGCTTGAGTGTCAACTTTCTGATGTGCCATGGCCTCCTTAATACTGTCAGGGTCTTCCCCAGTCTGGACAAAATGATATATTCTATCTAGGTGTTCTTTCATTCCTGAGAAAAACAGTAGGTAATCTGTAGCTTGTCGTAAGCGTAGTGATGCTAAAAACATCCTATCATCTTTGCTGGGTACTGGATCGTATCTGCAAACTTGAAGCGGTTCTTTGAGTATGTCGAGACGGGGTGATTGGAGTGTAAAATGCTTCTGCATATCCCTAAGGTGTAATCTGTGTGTTGCTGGCGGGGTCTGGTGACCCCCGGTCGCACCTCCTGAGGCGGAGGCTTGAGCATTATCTCTCTGTGGAGTCTGTATCTGTACTTGAACTTGTCTTTTAGTAGGATCAGGCGTGAACGGATTTGGTATCTTAACCTTAGGTGAGGGAAGTGGTGGGGGTGGAGGAGCAGGCTGTCGGACGGGGGAACCTTGTTGCGGTAGTGGCGGAATGCGATCTTGGGGCGGGTTGCCACCTCCGTCACCGTCAGTAGGCGGGACGTGGGCCTGTGGATTGGTGTAAGCGGGTGCTACATCGTTTAGATAGGAATTCAGAAATATGTCTTTAATAGTCCTGTGATTTACTTTAGTTGGAACCAATGGTGGTGGCAGATTTTTCGGTATTTCTGAAGTGGCTTCAGGTGAACCCTCGGCCACAAGATACATACCATTTACGAGATTGTTTCGTGCGCGGTCTACTTGTTCTGATTTTACTCGGATCCCTTCAGTAACTAATTCGTTTTCTCGAACTTTATCCGGTGCTTCTCTAAGTCTGTCTTCTCTACGGAGTGCTTTTTCAGCACGTTTATGTGATTCCTTACGCCAAAATTCTATGGCGTCTTTCTGAGATTGTCTGGCTTTCTTTTTCCATAGTGCTTCTTCTACCTTCATGATGCACTCGGCATCCCATGTTCCGGTAACAGGCCATCTGTGTCTCTCGTCTAGATGCTTAGTATAATCGGCCCATAAATCTAGATACAATATGGCATCTAAGCCATGTTTCTGATACATGAAATTTCCAGGAGTGTCCCTAGGGGGAATAGGAATTTCTTCCTCTAGTATCCCTTTCCTAGTTCCTATCTGCTTTAACTTATTGAAAAACGGCATCTTGTTTACTTAGTACTGAATGCTCAATCCTTGCTACTTAATTCTGAACACAACTAGTTACACAAGAACACAATAATGCACAAAAAAAAAAAACAGTCACTCATACCACGACATTAATCACATGAAAAGACATTTGAGACATATATGACTATCCCCCTATACTGGATGTACTGCTAAACAGCACAGATACACTGCTAAGAACAGTGCAAGAACTAGGATAACGGATATACTGCTAAACAGTACAGATACACTGTCTAAAACAGTGCAGACCGAATTTGTGTACCCAAACCCGTCTAGATACGTCCCAGCAATGGTACTCACCGGGAAGCACGGAAACAGAAGGCCTCGGAAAACTCGACTAGACTGGACCGGACTCGACTCGACACGTGGATACTTCGGAAACTGGTGGGCCTCTTGACACCTCGGACCTTGCTTCTTTCGGCTAGGCTCTGGTCGGGATCCTCCGCACTCCTCACCGCCTCGTCTGGGTGCTGATCGCAGTCTTCGTCACCTCCGTGGGCCAGAGGGAGATACAGGAAATCCTGCCAGTACGCGTAGTTCCGTCTAACTGATGGCAGGGGACAGAGCTTGCAACGCACCAACCGGCGCGTGGGGTGGGGGAGGGGTCCCTATTCGGGCACCAAAATAATGTGGTAAATATTTGATTTACCGTCCTAATTTCTATGCAGGTAAGTACTTAATCAATAATAACTCAATCGGAAAGAAAGAGGCAGAGTCCGTGGTGTTTAGAGTTCTTAGGGGTTTTATTCCTTAAAAAGGAATGGTCAAGACCGGATATCTTGTTCCTGCCACCACTGGGGTGCAGGAAGGGATAGAGCAATATTTTATTGACAATACATAGCTTATATACTTAAGTTACATTATAGAAACCAATACAGTAGTCGTAACAGCTGAGAGAAACAAGATAACAGCATCCACGTGGTAGTGATACGTAATTAGAAGGCGTGAACTAGGCGTGAACATAGAGGTGTGTGCTAGAAACGTCACAGGTAGGTGTCACAAGTGGGTGGCAACAAAGCAGAATCTTGTAATGTCAGCAGAAATCTGAGGCCTGGATGCGCGCGCAGCTGCATGACGTGTGATTGACGTGAAACTGGAGGGTGCAGAGGACTTGACATTTACACTGGCGGAAAGAGACAGAAGTCTGGCATGTCAGATCAACTCGTACTTCTATCATATCTGATATCTGATGTTTGGGAACCATATTATCTAAACGGAAAAGGTCTCTGGGGCAGAAGCTATTCTATACTGACTGTGAGTGCGTGTATAAGCGCCTAAGTGTCTACATGAGAATGCGAGGGGCATGGGCCTACCATGGTAACAGAGGCTATGAATTACTTGCACGGAGACAGTGAGGCCGGGCCCTTTGCTCTGCAGCTGGGGGAATGTTTACTTAAACTAGTAGGCAGGAATGCATTTTCGAGGAGCGGAACAGATAATTCGAAGGTTGAATACAGTCTTGGCAGGCAGCAGGCTGAGCTAAGCGCCGTGAGCCGCGCAGGGAGTAAGGCAGAGGTCACGGGTACAGAGACAGCCTGGGCTGAGGCTTTCGGAGTCAGAAAGCAGGAAAAAAGGCTCGATGGCAGAATTCAGGGCCTACTTCGCCAGAGCTGAAAAACGTGTAAAGTACACCACAAAAAGACGTTGGCATAGCATACTTAGAAACGGAATATTCAACCCATTCAGGGTGGGTCTGAAAAAGGACATGTTAACGTTGGACGCAAATGTATTTGCGTCTTCATAGCTGGCACAGGAGGGAAGTTACATGCACTTTAAGCTGGTACATGGAGACGGTGGGGTACACGTTAGGGAACATTACTTGACCATAAAATTTATATTTCCTCACAACCCATTCAGACCCCCAGGTGGACTTAACCAGAAGCCTAGGAGGAGAAGGACTCACTCAGGTGACTCTAACAACTCCCATGCTTCTAGAGGTTCTCATGGTCACTCTAGAAGGGAGATGACTAGCCCTCAGAGAAGGGAACATGAGGCCAAAATAAGAGAGGCTGAGCTTAGGATCCAGAGACAAGAGTTAGAGGTTGCCCTGGCCCAAGAGAAACTTGCTAGAGCAAGACTGCCTAGAGAGAGTGGGGTAATATAACCCACTGGTGGCAGCAATATCCACAAGGATAAAGACAGGTCTTTTGATAACAGAAACCTGAGTAAGATTGTGCCCCCCCTACAAAGCTGGGGATGATATCCATAAATGGATAACTGCAATGGAGAGAGCCTGCAGAGTACAGCAGATCCCTCAAGAGCAGTGGGCAGTAAGCATGGGCGGAAAATCCGTTCCGCTCACGGATTTTGCGGATTTTCGGTAAATTTGCAATCCGCGAGATTCGCGAATTTCCCGCAAAATCCGCAAATCCGCGAGCAGCGGATTTTATGGCTTGCTCGCACTGTTCGCGTGAGTTCGCGGCTTCCCAGTTCAACTTCGCGCCCCGCGAATAAGCGCTAAATTGCAGAAATACGATCTTAGCAAAACTGAAACTACTTACCAGGTTCAAAAGTTCAAGCTCATCATTAGTAGCCATTACCTGTAGTGCTTCCTGAGGGGCCCCTCCAGAGTTCAGTTGCCTACTTGCAACTATTATGTGACCCTGCTCTGACCCTCTGAATAGTTACACATATGCCACAAAGGTCCTGAATTACAGCTAAGGGAGACAAGCAGGAGCCAGGCTGGAAGTTCAAATCCAACAGTGACACATTAATCAGCCCCTAATTCATTATTGTCAGTTGGGGCAGGGCAGGTGTTGTAACTAATTTTGCAACAATGAAAGCACTTAGCAAGTGCAAAAGATCACTAATCAGGAAGAACTAAGGAAGCAGGTGCCAGCTAAAAAAATATTCTTTGACACATTAATCAGCCCCAAATTAATTCAGGTCACTTGAGGCAGGGAAGGTGTGCTTTGCTTTGCCACAATAATGTACACTGGACAACCAGAGGGTGCTGTGATGAAACAGAGGGTGGTATGGGTGGGCCAGAGGGTGGCATGAGTAGTCAGAGAGTGGCAGTGGTGACAGAGGGTGGCAGTGATGAAGAAGAGTGTCCCAAACAGGCTGGACACGTAGAAACAACAAGTTCGCAAAACTTGCGACCCGACAGGTAAGTTCGCGTTTGCGAAATTGTACAAAACCCTCGCGAACTGGCAGAAACCCGCGCGAACACACAAAACAAAAAAAATCCGCAAATTTGCGAGAATTTGCGGATTTTGCGGATTGCGGGTTCGCAAATCCGCAAAATTCGCGAACGCGAGATTCGCAAAATTCGCCCATGCTTAGTGGGCAGCAATCTTGTGGCTCTCTTTTGAAGGTAGAGGCCGAGACAGACTCCTCACAGTTAGCGATGGGGATTCTAGAAACTACCTGGTCCTGAAGAGTGCTCTGATTGATGGGTTAGGCTTAACCACTGAACAGTACAGGTTAATGTTCAGAGATACCCAGAAGACACAGACTCAGGACTGGTCTGAATTTGTTGAGTGTGCCACTAAGGCTCTGGAGGGATGGTTGCTGGGAAGCAAGGTTACAGACTATGAAGGATTGTATAATTTGCTGATGAGAGAACAAATTTTAAATAATTGTCAGAACCAGCAGTTGCATCAACATTTGGTTGACTCAGATTTGACCTCTCCCCAAGAATTGGGAAAGAGGGCAGATAAATGGGTAAGAACCAGAGTTAAGCAAAAGAACCAGAACCAGAACCAGGGTGGTGACCAGAAGAAAACAGACCAGAAGGGTGGGGAGCAGAAAGCTAAAGACCAGAAGTCTTCAACAGGGCCCCAAAATGATACAGAGGGTGGGTCCCAAACTTCCAAGAAGAAGAAGAAAGAAGGTCAGAAGAAAGCCTGGTGTAAAACTTGTAAAAACACCTCTCACTGGACAAGTGAGTGTAAAAAGGGTGGAGCCCCCAGCACTGCAGCCCCTAAGGCAACTGCACCCACTAGTACAGCTAGCAGTGCTGGTCCACAAGCCAAGGGGGTAGTGGGTATCACCTTGGGAACTGAAGGAGATTCTGACCTAGTCAGAACCCTTACACAGGCTGTTCTGATTTGTGAAGGGGACATAGATTTGACCCCTGACATAAGTCCCAGTAACTTGGGCAAATACAGACAGACGCCTTTGATTAATAACAAAGTGACTCAAGCTTACAGGGACACATGTGCCAGTGTCACCATGGTGACACCTAACTTTGTGGACCCTGGACAATACATGCCAGGTGATAATTACCTGGTGACCAATGCCAGCAATGTCACTACTACACATAGTGTGGCACTTGTTAACTTTTCCTGGGGAGGGGTAACTGGCCTAAAAAGAGTTGTGGTTAGTGCTGATCTCCCAGTTGAATGTTTGTTGGGCAATGACCTGGAGAACTCTCTATGGTCAGAAGTTGAGTACAGGACTCATGCAGAGATGTTAGGGATATCATCACATGTCCTTGCTCTGACCAGGTCACAGGCCAAAAAGTGCCTCTCTGAACCTCAGGTCTTGGATCCTGGAACAATGGACCAAGCACCTTCCAAGAAGAAGAACAGGAGGGTTAAGGCTGTGCCTTCCCAACTGCCTGCAAGTGAGGATCAAGCTTCACAGGAAGCTGGTCTTGAGACCCCTGAAGGAACTGTCTCTGAAGAACTTGAACCTGATCAGGTTGAGTTTCTGGGGACAGGGGGACCTTCTAGGGCAGACTTGGGGCAGGCTCAGTTAACCTGTCCTTCTCTTGAACCCCTCAGACAGCAGGCTGCTGCTGAGGCTGCTGGGAATGCTCAAGGTGCCCATAAAGTTTATTGGGATGAAGGACTCCTTTACACAGAGGGTAGAGACCCCAAGCCTGGTGCCACCAGGAGGTTGGTTATACCTCTGCAATTTAGGGGTTTTCTTCTCACCTTAGCCCATGATATTCCTCTAGCAGGACACTTAGGCCAGAATAAGACCTGGGACAGGCTTGTCCCTCACTTTCACTGGCCCCACATGTCTGAAGACACCAAGGAGTTTTGTCGCTCCTGTGAAACCTGCCAAGCCAGTGGTAACGCAGGTGGAACAACAAAGGCCCCCCTGATACCACTACCTGTGGTGGGGGTTCCCTTTGAAAGAGTGGGGATTGATATTGTAGGTCCAATGGATCCCCCTACAGCATCTGGGCACAGATTCATACTGGTGGTAGTGGATCATGCCACCAGGTACCCAGAGCAATTCCACTTAGGACCACAACAGCTCCTGTTGTGGCCAGGGCCTTACTTGGAGTTTTCTCCAGAGTGGGGTTTCCTAAGGAGGTAATATCTGATAGAGATGCCAACTTCATGTCAGGATATTTGACAGCTATGTGGAAGGAATGTGGTGTCAACTACAAGTTCACCACTCCTTATCATCCACAATGTAATGGGCTTGTTGAGAGATTTAACAAGACCCTAAAGGGCATGATTAAAGGATTACCTGAAAAGCTCAGGCGTAGATGGGACATCCTACTGCCCTGCCTTTTGTTTGCTTACAGAGAGGTCCCTCAAAAGGGGGTTGGCTTCAGCCCCTTTGAATTGTTGTTTGGGCACCCTGTAAGAGGACCCCTGTGTCTGGTGAAGGAAGGATGGGAGTTACCTCTCAAAAAGCCTAAACAAGACATAGTGGACTATGTACTTGGTCTCCGCTCCAGGATGGCAGAGTACATGGAAAAGGCATCCAAAAACCTTGAGGCTAGCCAAGAATTACAGAAAGCTTGGCATGACCAAAAGGCTGTTCTTGTTGAGTTTCAGCCTGGACAGAAGGTATGGGTGTTGGAGCCAGTGGCCCCAGCAGCACTCCAAGACAAATGGTCTGGACCCCATACAATTCTGGAGAAGAAGGGAGAGGTTACCTACTTGGTGGACCTAGGAACTCCCAGGAGCCCCCACAGGGTGCTCCATGTCAACAGATTGAAGGCATATGTCAACAGGGAAGACATGGTCTTGCTCATGGCTACAGATGAGGGACATGAGGAAGAGAGTGACCCTCTCCCAGACCTGCTCACTCAGAACCCTGAGGATGGCTCAGTTGATGGTGTGGCCTTAGGTGGCAGCCTCACTGAACATCAGCAACATGACTGCAGACAAGTTCTACAGGCATACAGGCATATGTTCTCATTGACACCCAGTCAGACTAACTGGTGTACCCATGTGGTGGACACTGGTGACAGTCTTCCTGTAAAGAGCAAGATTTACAGGCAACCTGACCACGTCAGGGCCTGTATAAAGACTGAGGTGCAAAAGATGCTGGAATTAAGTGTTATTGAGCCTTCAAAGAGCCCCTGGGCTAGCCCAGTGGTTCTGGTCCCCAAACCTCACACTAAAGATGGCAAGAGAGAGATGAGGTTCTGTGTGGATTACAGAGGACTCAATGCTGTCACCAGGACAGATGCACACCCTATTCCAAGGGCAGATGAGCTCATTGACAAGTTGGCTTCTGCCAAATATTTGAGCACATTTGACTTGACAGCTGGCTACTGGCAAATCAGGTTAGCTGAGGAGTCTAAAGCCAAGACAGCATTTTCTACCCCTAGTGGGCATTATCAATTTGTGGTGATGCCCTTTGGTTTGAAGAATGCACCTGCCACCTTCCAAAGGTTGGTAAATCAAGTCCTCACTGGGTTGGATGACTTTTGTGCAGCTTATCTGGATGATATTGCTGTCTTTAGCTCCACCTGGGAGGATCACCTGGTCCACCTGAAGGAAGTGCTTGAGGCTCTGCAAAAGGCAGGCCTCACTATCAAGGCAACAAAGTGCCAGATAGGGCAGAGCAAGGTTGTATACCTGGGCCACCTTGTAGGTGGAGGCCAAGTTCAACCACTGGAGAGTAAGATCCAGACCATCAAGGACTGGTCCCCTCCAACTACCCAGACTCAGGTCATAGCTTTCTTGGGCCTGACTGGGTACTACAGGAAGTTTGTTAAGAACTATGGGTCCATTGTGACTCCTCTTAATGATCTGACATCTAAGAAGATGCCCAAAAAGGTTCAGTGGACAGAAAACTGTCAAAAGGCATTTGATGACCTGAAGAAGGCCATGTGCTCTGCACCTATACTGAAGAGTCCTGACTACTCAATAGAGTTCATTGTCCAAACAGATGCTTCTGAGTTGGGAGTGGGAGCAGTGCTTTCACAGCTTAATGTAGATGGCCAGGACCAGCCCATTGCTTTTATTAGCAGAAGGCTGACCCCCAGAGAGAAACGTTGGTCAGCTATTGAGAGGGAGGCCTTTGCTGTGGTGTGGGCCCTGAAGAAGTTGAGACCATACTTATTTGGCACTCACTTCAAGATTCAGACCGACCATAAGCCCCTCTTATGGCTTAATCAGATGAAGGGTGAAAACCCCAAACTACTCAGGTGGTCCATTTCCCTACAGGGGATGGACTTTACAGTGGAGCACCGCCCAGGGACTGACCATGGCAACGCAGATGGTCTCTCCAGGTACTTCCACTTAGAACATGAAGACACAACTGGTCAAGGTTAGTCTAATGTCCCTGCGTTTGGGGGGGGGGGTTGTGTAGGAGAGTAGGGTCTGCTATCCTATGGTCACCCCAAATTTTTGCTTTTTGCTTCACTGGTTTATGCCTTAATGTGGCTGTGGGCCTGCTAATCAGACCCACAGCCTTCTGTTCTCTCTCTAAATTACTGCCAATGCACTTTAGGTGCATTACGAATTGGAACTGGTTCACCTTATTGGCCCCTATAACAGTCTACCTTAGGTACCCAGGGCATAGGTGTTTCCAAGGCCTACCAGGGGCTGCAGCATGTATTGTGCCACCCCTGGCCTGGCCTCCATATTTGACACAACTGGCTGATCACTCAGCTGGGGTAAGTTGGTGTAAGCACCTCTTACTTAGGTACAGTATGCCTGTGCCTAACCCTAAACTGGACACAGATGTTCCTATCAGCCACTCCTATGGAAGGCCTCATCAATCCTGGAAACAGAGTGCTTGGAAATATGTGAGATGGTGCTCTAGCATGAGCTGAGCCTGTCTGCAGCTGTCGGGAACCACTCCCTAAACTGTTCCGGGATATTGCCATACCATATACTCTTAAGTGCATTATAATCCTCGCGGTTAAATGCTATCTTTGGTTTGGCTTTATCAAAACATGTCGAGTAAGGTGTCATACGAATTGGAATACTATCCCCCCGACAGTTCTGTCGACGGGGATAGCATTCCACCCTTCTAGAGGGACACGACATGTGTGTAGCCTTAACCCCGGTTAAAGTTAACCAGAGCCTCAGCATCACAAAATGGATGCTGCCACCACAGACACGAGTCTGGCCTCCTGCTGCTGACCAAAACTCGGCAGATGGTGGCCTGGACAAAGGGTTTCCTGCCTTGGGAGGTACGAGCACCACCCCAGACAGAGTTTTGTGTATTGGGTAGGACAGGGCTGAATAGAATCAGACATGCCCGAGGCACACAAGGTGTCCCCGTGCATAGGCCAGTCCAAACCGGTCCTGGGACTTTCCAGACCCAGGCCTGGCAAGGAGCTGGACAAAGGAAAGGGGGTGTAACCGCCCCCTTCCTGGTTCCTCCCAGAGGAGGGGCCTAGTAGGTGATCCACCCCTCAGATTGGGAATAAGAGTGGGAGCAGTGCCATTGCACAGCAGATCATCCTGAATCAACTTTAAACAAAGAAGAAGACTGGACTTCGACATTCTGCTGCACAGAAGACTGAAGAAGATCTCCCTTGTGGCCTAGGAGTGGCCACCCTGTGAACACAGGCACCAACCAGCAACTCGGCGTCTGCTTTGCCGCAGCCTCCCGCCAGAGCCAGAGCCCAGAGCCCGACAACACCCAGACTCCTAGACCTCTCAGAGCCCGATCCACAGTCCCTGCAAAGAAGGGACCCGTGGAGGCACCGAGTGACGTGGGACCAGACATCTTGGAAGACACTCGAAAAGCTGACTGCGCAGCATCTGAGGCATCCTCGACGTTGTGCTTTGGGGACTGAGAACCCCCACCACCGAGCAGCCCTTGCACCGAAGATCAGCCCCTCAGCATCTCCACGATCTGCGTGGGGCCCTTTTGCATTGTGCCACTCGACGCGCCATCCCGGCCACTAGCCACGTGGTCAGCGGCCATCTTGGCGACGAAACCGACGAACTACACAGCGGGTCTGGTTGCTCCAGACTTGCCCAAGCTCCTGTGAAAAGGAGCACTCGCTCTGACCTTGCTGGTCCGAGTGTTAAGCATCTTTTGATTCCTGCGTGGCTTGCATTATGCAAGGCCTGTTTGCTCTGATCAGGTCGCCGACACCGCCAACAGCGGGAAGCCTGCGTGGGACAGCTCGTGACCGACTCCTGGACATCCTCGACCCCCGGTGTCCACGTGGCTGCAGAGAGAAGCTACCCGACAACGCCTGTTTGCACCCGACATCGCCTGGTTCCAATCTGGTTCCACGGTAGTCACTGGCTAGTGACTTTGAACATTGTCCCCTCTGCTTTCAGGTCTTCACATCTTCAGATCCACCCTTGGATCCACCGTAACTCTTCACATCGAGCCGCCTGCAGCATCTTCAGCTCCAAGCACCATCGACCAGCGTGACGAAACCCGACACTACTTCAACCCGGTGCACCTGCTTCCTGTGGGTGAGGTAACTCAGCTCCGCCGGTGTTCCTACACTGGTACACATCTCAAGAGCCTGTGTCTTAAGTTTCAGCGTTCTAGGTCACTCGGAAAGTTCCTAACTATTTAACTTTGTACTTTTTACGCACCATAGACTTTACATAGGAAAGTGCGTGCACTTTGAACATTGCACCCGAGTCCTGCGGGCCTTTCCCGACTTAGTCACTGCTAGTCTCGAATAGCTCCAGTGATTCCCAAGGCCCTAGGCCTGTTCCCTTTCTGATTGGTATCTCTTATACCACTTTCTTAGTATATGGTTTAGGTGGCCCCTAGGGCTCATCCATATTGTGCAACTTTTGTGTATTTTAAACTGTCTTGTGATTTAACGCTTGTGCTTCTGTGCTCATAAAGAGTCCAGGGGATTTTATAGTTAATAAATCAATATATATTTTCAATATATATCTGTGTGGTGTCCCTTTCATTTGGTATTCAAGGGGGTTGTGTATGGTAATACAGCTGGCTTCACATGCCTTTCAGAGTTTAGCCTAGGACTGCTTTGTCCACGTTACCACTAGGATAACTGGTCTACAAGGTTGAATTACAACCAATCATCATAAGGGTTGCTTGGCATGGTACAGAGTGATCACTAGAATTAGTGAGCATTATATACCAGGCCAACTTCTCACAGTCAATTCCCACTCGCTGGAATTGGGTACTGACATCGGGGAATGGTTGGAGGGGAGCCTTGTTCTTCCCTCCACACTTATCACTTGCCTGGCAAGTCTGCCAAGTCCTACAGTGCGCATCCGAACTTCTGTGCATTTGGGGCCAAAAGAAGTGGGTAACAAGCCTGTCATAGGTCTTGTCCATCCCCAAATGTCCGGCTAACGGTACATCGTGAGCCAGCCCCAGTAGGAAGGCTCTGAACTTCTGGGGTACCACCAGCAAACGGGCTGACCCAGGTTAAGCATCCTTAGGCTCTGAATACAGGAGATCGTTCTCCCAGTAGATCAAGTGTTTTCCGGACTGAACACCATTGGCCTGGTCTGCAGCCTGCTGCCGCATACCCGCGAGAGAAGGGCACTCTCTGTGCTCCTTGCAGAATTCCTCCCTGGAGGGACCTCCTTCTTGCTGCCAATGGGTCAGCTCAGGCAGGTCTCCCAGTTTGGCAATCTGTTCCCCGGTAGGCTCCAGGGGTCTGCTTCCTCCTGGGCCGTGGGAACAGTGGGGGCCGGCTGTCCGTGCCCCTTGCGCCTTCTCTCTAAGTCCGGTTCCTGGGCCTCTCCTTCAGGCTCCAGGACTCCTTCAACACCCCTACTGGCTGCCATGGACCTGGTAGTCACGCATGCCCAGTCGGGTAGACCCACCATCCGCAGATGAGTCGTTTTCTCCACCTTTCCCCAAGGGGAGTTCTCCAAATCGTTCCCTAGCAGACAATCTACAGGCATGGAGGTCCTCACAATGACTTTCAGAGTACCTGAGACCCCCCCACTCAAAGGGAACCTGAGCCATCGGACACTGGCTCTCAGAATTGTCAGCATTGACAACCCTACAGTAGGCGTGGGGTACCACCTGCTCCTGAAACACCAAGTGCTGCCGGACGGCAGTCACACTGGCTCCTGTGTCTCGAAGAGCCTCCACTTTCTTACCGTTGATGGTCACTTCCTGCCCATATTTCTTAGTGTTACTGAGGAGGTAGTTCTTGGGGACCATCTCACTGTCTCCTAGTGAGACTAGGGTCATCTGTACGGGATTCCCACCCTCTGGGACAGTTACTTCTCCCCCAAAATTAACGCTAGCTATTTGCCGGGGTGGAGCACCAGTGGGTGCGGGTTTTCCGTATAAGCAACACTTAGGATCAGTGGCAATGTGACCCTGGTCGCCGCACCTATAACAGGCGATGGGCCCTCTTTGAACAGGTTTACCTGTCGGGGACCAGTTTTGCTTCGGGGGTGGAGGAGGCTGAGAACCTTTCCCTTGGTTCCCTTGGGAATTACTTTGGGGGCCTTTTTGGAACCCTTTCTGTTTTCCCCTGTTCCCCCCACTCTTCTGCTGGGGACCCTGCCCACCTTTGGCTGAGTCTCCCACTGGACCCTTGTGGACCCTGTTGCTGAGCCAGCAGGCCGCTTCCTCAGCAAGCTTCCTCGGGTTGGACAGCTTGCTATTGATCAGGTGCTGGCTTAGCTCAGGAAAACAATTAGCAGACAAGTGCTCCCATGCTACTAAATCAAGGGGGCGTGGCTTGGACGCCGATGGGGATGGCGGCGTGAGCCTGCAGCTCCACGCCCAATCCCGCAATTTCTCCTGATAAATCTCGCCTAAGTGCCGATCGCGGTGCAGGCACTCTGTTCGGAACACCGGGGGTAGCTAAGAAGCACACTTTCGAAGAAGCGGAGAGCCAAACGGCGTGAGGAGAGCCGATTTCGGAGTTGGAGGTGTTGCAGTCTGAATGCAAGATGGCGGCAGCCCCGAATCGGGGAGAATGAATGGAGAGGTGAGGAGTGCTACGAGAGGAGAAAAGACGAGGAAAGAAGCTGGAAGGGAAAACGGAGCAGGGACCACACCACGGAGAAGCCAACAGAAGGGGCTGGAGACGGGTGGAACCCCCTGCAGCCTCAAAGGACTGGGATTGCTGATGCGACGTTTGCTACCTAAGATGGTGGTCGCGAGAGGAAGGCCTTGATTTCTGAGTGCGGTCCGAGACGGCTTCTGCTGAGGAGGGCCCGACCGCGGATTGCTGAAGAGTGGTTGTGAGGAGGAGCACCGTCCTCGGGAGTGCACGGGTGTGGGATCACCTGGAGCCGCAACTCTGAACTCATAGGCGGTCGGCAGCGCCACGCCGAGGCCCCGATAAAACCTCGCACCCCTGTGAAGTGCAGCGGATCACAGAAGCGAATATTAAGCTGAACGCAGATGAGACGCTGAGAGAGCCACCCCGATATATGCCGTAACACGGGCCGATGCCTGATAACTGGACTAGCGACCTGAGGCGGCTCTTTGGCGTGGTGTGATCGGACCGAGTGAGGCCGCAGATAGATCGGTCGAAGAAGAGAGGCGGCACCCTGGGGCCGCACGGGGCAGCTCCCTGGGCAACAACGAGCAGTTAACTACTGGTACTAACACACCTAACTGGTACTCCCGCCATTGCATTGCTACTACGGTGCTACTGTACGGGGCCCTACCCGACCATTGCCTCTGGGGGGTGCAGAGGGTGCACAGAAGGGGTCCACCAGAAAGAGGAAGGCTCGTGAGTCGCTGACTCCCTGTTGGAGTGAGGTGGCGAACTTTTGGGGGTGCTTGACGATCCACCAGAAGAGGACGCATCCGATCGTGAACAGCCATTTTAGACACGGATGCGGAGCCCCCGAATTGAATGCACCTGGAAGGCCATACCGACCCACCACTGGGTCCCAACGGCAGATATTGCGCTGTTGTAAAGTGACCAAGGCTGGTGCGAAGAGATAAGCTCTAAGAGGGGAATAAGGCCTGACCCACGTGTACCCCGGAAGCCTGAAAGGAGATCGCCCTTCCGACGGTGGAGCAGTGGGAGAGGCTGAGATTACCGGACGATTCAGACCCCTGAAGTAGTATCCGTGAGCTGAGGAGCGGACAAGATTGTTGCAGAAACATATGTTATGTTATGTTATGTTAATTTCAATTTATATAGCGCCAAATCACCGACAGGTCTCTTAGCGCTTGCTTTGGGAACCCGTCTTGGCTTTCCCTGCAAGATAACCCCTACTGGGCATCCCCAAGGTGAAGACCAGGCATCCCATCACGGTGGGCCGTAGTGGAGATTAAGCAAGCTATTGCTCAGAGTTGCAGAGTGTGAACCCATGATTCGAGTAGGAACCAAGGCGAGAATTATGGAGTCCGTGGACATTTTGAGCTCAAGACCCTGTTGCGTCGTGAATTGAACCCTGGTCCTGGGTCTGACCTCTGTATCAGGGTCTGCCTCCTCTAACCAGTGAGCCACACTTCTCCACTACTTCTACATACTTGGAGTAATACCGATCTGGCATTCAAAATAAGGACAGGCAAACTACTTGGAAGTGTAAAGGAAACAGTGATTTTGGAGACCAAGATGGCCACAAATAGCCGAGAATTGAAAGTTAAACAGGGGCAGGACCAGGCGAAAGGGCTGGAGACAGACCGCAATGCTCAAACTGACCCAGAGGGAACGGCGCAGGAGCAAATACTGAACAAAAGGTTGGATGGGATACTAGAAGCCATAACAGCGACCAAGGAGTTCCTGCATCAAGATATTGCGCAGGTCGCCACGGGACTGGGTCTCTTGAGGGCGGATCACGCTAAGCTAGCAGATAGAGTGAAAGAAAATGAGCTACTGCTTCAGGAACTCAAGCCGGCGGTGGTGACAGCAGAGCATAAGTTAAATGATATACTCGATCGCTTGGCGACACTGGAAAAGAGGGCAGAAAATTCCGAAAGCAGTAATCGGAGAAACAACGTACGAGTAGTAGGCCTGCCCAAAAAATCTGAAGGGGATGATGCAGTCGCTTATATGGAGAACTGGTTCAAAACAGTTGTGGCCCCAGAGGGCCTATCCCCCTTCTTTTCTTTGGAACGGGCGCATAGTGTTCCAGCCCGACCGCCTTTACCGGGCCGCCCGCCTCAGCCAGTGGTGGTCAAGGTATTGCATTTCAAGAATAGAGATCTGTTGATACAGAGAGCGCGTTCGACTGGTCCTTTCCAGGTGGACAACAGTTCGGTCACGATATTCCTGGACTATACACAGGAAGTCCAAAAGCGTAGGGCCTCATATTTGGCTGTGAAAAAAGAACTGAGGGATGAGGGTATACAGTATTCCTTACTCTTCCCAGCTAAGTTGCGAGTGATTATGGACGGGTCGACCTATTTCTTTCAAACCCCCGAAGAAACATGGACCTGGCTTGAATCGTACAGGGCTGGCACGAACTGCAGAGGTAGAGGAGACAGAGAGAGGCAGAAACCTGTCCAGGTGCGCAAATCACAACGCATCCGCAAGCAAAACAAACTCAAGAGAACGATGCAGGATGATAAAATGGCAGCGGACAAAAAGGGGGCTCTGGCGGCGACAGCAGTGATAACGGACTCACAACAAGAAGGGCAGTCAGTGGGCTCAGAGTCTGAAGATGGAGGAGGAAAATCTGGGGAAGACCTCTCAGACGTGGACAGCGCTGGAGGGCCATTGGTCACCCCCCAAACGGCAGATGGGATTTTTAATGAGTGACAATGTTGGGGATGGACCACGTTAACTAGCTCTGATGGGATTGTTGACCCTGGTGGTCTGCAGAGCAGCAGGTACTGTGGCGGACCATTATATGGGATCTTGGGCTCGGCGTGAAGGCCTGGCCTGCCCCCAGTTGGCCCTGAACCACCCTCCTATTGCCCTTAAGGCCATCTGTAGTAGCGACTACAGAATAGAAGACTGTGTGTTGTGTTAAAAGTTTGGATGGGGGCTGATGATGTGTTATTCGGTCCTGTTCTGGGGAAGGGGGTTGTGGGAGTTTTCAGGGGAGTTTTAAATGTGGGGTTGTGCTGCAATGATGTGGGCAGTCGAGAGATACTGTTGGGGCGGATGAGAGATGGCTACAATGGGGATGTTACCTAATTTGAAATGTCTTACATGGAACGTCCGTGGACTTCGAACCATGTCAAGGCGTTATAAGGTGCATGCCTATTTGGTGAGGCGTGGCATTCAGATAGCGCTGCTGCAAGAGACTCATCTAACCAAGCAGGAATGTACTGCACTGCAGAGGAGGTGGCATGGCCAGGTGTTTGGCATGACCTACTCGGCGTTTGCCAGGGGAGCTTTGGTGTGGGTGAGAGCGGCAGTCTCTTTTCAGGCCACGAACCATCTGGTAGACCCTGAAGGTAGATTTTTAGCGGTGGAGGGGAGGCTGTACAGCCGTGACGTTGTTTTATGTAGTGTGTATGCTCCCAATACGGATCAGGCTTGCTTTTTCGATGGACTAACTGGTTCGTTGGCTCACTTTTTAGCAGGTCCTATAATACTGGGAGGAGATTTCAATTCCATTACAGATGTGTTGCTGGATAGATCACACCCACCACTGGCCGACTCCCCAGTGCGCAGACTAGCTACACATAGAAAGGACTGGCAAGAGAGGTGGGGCCTTATTGACGTATGGCGAGAGCAACATCCTGACTTTAGGGACTATTCCTTTTTCTCAGCAATGCACGCTTTACATGTGCGAATAGATTCTATCCTATGTAGTGGACCATTAGCTGCTATGATAATACACACAGAATATTTAGCTAGAACCATTTCAGATCATAATCCCTTGTTGATATCTGTTCAGTGACAGCGAGTGAGATTAGCCGTTCCCACATGAAGGTTGCGGACTGATACATTGGAGGACCAGGTGTTCAGCGATACGGTTCGTCAGGGTATTGAGCATTATTTTGGCAAAAATTAAGGTACGGCCACTACTAGATCAGTGGAATGGGATGCCATGAAGGTGGTAGTGAGGGGCCTCTGCATTGGTAGGTTTTCGAATGAGAGAACAACAGTCCTGGCTGATCTGGGGAAAGCGGAAAGTGCATTGAGGGACCTAGAACAGCAAAGGCCTGAGCAACCGGAATTACAGGCCCGGCTGCAGGAAGCAAGGGAATTGGTTGCAACAGAAACTGAACGATTGCGGTGTTATGATTATAAGTTGTATACCACCAAGGTGCATGCAGAAGGGGACAAGGTGGGAACGCTGCTGGCGAAACTTGCAAATCCAGAACCTAGATGGAGCCCAATCATGAGCATACGGGTGGAGACGGGAGAGGTGGTCTATTCGCAGGCCGCAGTCTTGTCGTGCTTCTTGAATTATTACTCTACTTTATATGAAAGTCAATTGGAAGCCGAAGCCTCTGACATTGAGAACTATCTGGCAGGCGTTCAACTCCCGGTGCTAGATGAGGACACCGCGAGGGAATTGGGCGGTGACATCACGGTGTGGGAGATTAGGGTGGCCATCAAGCAGATGGCTAGGAACAAGACGCCGGGGGTTGATGGCCTACCGATCGAATTCTATGCAAAATATATCAATGTTTTGGCACCCAGGCTGTTAGGGGTATACTCTAAAGCCTTGGAGCTGGGGCGTCTACCTAAATCGATGAGGGAGTCGCTGGTGGTCTAGTTGCTGAAGCCTGGTAGGGAGGCTACCGACGTCACATCATATAGGCCGCTGTCCATGCTGACGGTGGACTACAACATTTTAAGTCGCATTTTGGCCACTAGACTGTTGCAGCACATGACCACACTAATTCACACCGACCAAGCCGGGTTCATTCCCACTAGGAACACCTCGATAAATATCCGTCGTCTAATCCGAATATTGGAGAGTCACCTGGAGCCAGACCAAAAGCCAGCAGTATTGTCTGTTGATATCGAGAAAGCTTTCGATAGCCTAGAATGGGTGTACCTTGATAAAGTACTGGAGAAGTTTGGCTTAGGTGAAAGATTCGGGCGCTGGATGAAGGTTCTCTACTCTTTCGCGACGGCTAGGGTAAGACTGGGTCCTGTGATATCCTCCGACTACCCGGTGCGTAGGGGGACGAGGCAGGGATGCTCGCTATCTCCTCTGTTATTTGCGTTAGCGATGGAACCACTAGCGGCCCAGGCGCGTTTAGGGGCGATGTACAATGGGATCGGAAATGGTGGGGAGTTTCATCATATTTCATTGTATGCGGACGATTTGTTGCTGTACCTGGAAGATACAGGAATGGCGCTGGAGGGTGCAGTTGCAATGCTGTTGAGTTTTGGAAGACTATCGGGCCTTAAGGTAAATTGGAATAAGACATGTGTTTTTCCGCTGCGGACGAATATGCCCTATCCACCTCTAACAGTAGATGTCGTCTGGGAAGGAACTTGCTTTACTTATTTAGGGGTCCGCATATATCACAAGGCTATAGATATGCTGGACGGAAATATAGGACGCTGTATTAGGGCTCTGAAGGGGAGCATGACCTTTTGGGTGTCCCTCCCTCTCTCGGTGCAGGACCGGGTGGCACTGCTAAAGATGGTGGCTTTGCCCATGTTGCTCTACTACTTTCGCACATTGCCGGTGTGGGTCCCCCAGCGGGTTTTTAGAGCATTGAGAACGATGATTACTGATTTACTTTGGGGCCATGGGAGGCATAGGGTGGCACTGAATAAATTGATGAGACCCAAGCTTGAGGGGGGGATGGCTGTCCCCGATTTTGAGTTATACTACCTGGAGGCACAGCTACAGATCATAACCCAAAATATTGCTAAAGAGTTTAGAGGTCCAGACCAAGATAGAGGGAAAGGCATTCAGAGACATATCCTATCATATATAACCATGCAACAGAAGTTAGAGTTGAGGGGCTTGACCATGGAGGAGAGGACTCTGCGGTTGTGTTGGCATAGGAGCTTAAAGAGAGCAAAGGCAGTGCGCCCGTATGCACCGGAGATTCCTCTGGGGATGCTGACAGCGCTACCACATGGAGGAGACTGTCCTCCTTTACTGGAATGGGAGGATTTGGGCCTTCAGGTGGTGGGAGAGCTGTATATTGATGGGGTGTTGGTGCCCTTTAGAGCACTTCAACATCAGTTTGGCCTCCCGGATGGGAGTTTCCTACTACACGCGGCGGTAATAGCGGCGATGCAGAAGCACTGGAGAGGGGGGTTAGTTGAACCCAGCACAACCATGGCCTGTCAATATGTAGTAATGGCTGTGGGTACGATTAAGGCGGTTACCTGCCTCCACTCTAGAATGTTGCACGAGGGGCTAGAACCGCTTACAGCTCTGAAAGAAAAATGGGAAGAGAGCATAGGGAAACCCATACCGGACACGATCTGGGGACATATTTTGAAGAGAACGTGGAAGGGATGCAGAAATGCCCGCTTTCAGCAAGTGCATTTCTTTGTAATACACAGGGCCTATTTGACCCCGGGGAAGATAAGGAGGTACTTCCGGGTACTGGATGCAGCGTGCCCGAGATGCTGGGCGCCTGAGGTAGAGTTGGACCATTTACTATGGGGATGCCCGAAACTAGGACGTACTGGATGGAGGTAGGGGAGCTTCTTAACGCAGTCACCGATCGACAAGTGGAATATGACATGGCGACATGTCTGCTGCTCTGGTTCCCTCACACGGCCAAGACAAAAAACACAAGTAAATTCATTGACCTAGGACTTATACTGGCCCAGAGGGAGATCAACGGGCACTGGAAATCAAAGGAAGGCCCATCGGTCAGGAGATGGATGAATGAATTGCAGAAATGGGCAAGGTGTGAGGCTGTGGTTAGGCTGCGGCAAGCCGCTCGTACAGCAAATTTATTTATTTATTTATTTAGGAAGTTTTCTATAGCGCTGTCAAGACCCGGAGGTACCAGAGCGCTTTACAGTAATAGAATGACAAAAATCTGTATAAACATATGCATAACATAAACATGAGCATTAACATAACATATGTAAGGTATAAGCATTCAAAGGGTGACATTGTAAGCGGAACATGGGTGAGTTGCCGAGCTTCTTTGGATTATGGGATTCACTGTAGTCACATAGTTCAGGGGTTGCTTGCTGACCCCGGTTATCAACGGCCAAGGGAGCGGATCAGGAACAAGGATTTAAGTTGCCTTTTGAATTACACAAAAGAGGGAATAGTTCTGATGTGCGGGGGGATGGAGTTCCAGATTTTGGGGGCGTTTCCAGTGAAGGAGCAGTCCGCTGTTCTTTTCTTTCTGGTTTTGGGTAGGATGAGCAGGAAAGAGTTAGAGCTTCTCAGATTCCTGGCTTAGCCTGCTTTTTTGAGTTTATTTGCCAGGTATTCGGGTTTGCCGGTATGGAGGGCTTTGTGTGTTAGGCAGGCCGTTCTGAAGTTACTACGCATTTCTACTGGGAGCCATTTGAGTTCCTTGAGTGCTGGGGAGATGTGATCCGATTTTTTGATGCCAGTAATCATTCTAGCTGCAGCATGTAGTGTTGTTTTGATCGGTGCCAAGTTCGATTTTGGGAGGCCTGTTAGGATTGCGTTCCCATAGTCTAGCCTTGACAGTACCAGAGATTGAGTGGCCAGTTTGAGATCTTTGTTAGGAATGTAGGGTTTGATCTTGTTCAACAGTCTGAGGTTAAAGAAAGCACCTTTGGCTGCATTCTTGATGTGTTTTACCATGTTTAGTTTGGGGTCTATGATGATACCAAGAGATTTAACAGAGTCGCCTAGAGTAAGATTTCCTTTAAGCGCATCGATAGCTTTTAGCCGTTCGAAGATTTGCGGGTTGTCTTCCTTGTTCGAGATGAGGAGTGTCTCAGTTTTGTCTGGATTCAGTTTCAAGTGATTGTTTGTCAGCCATTGTTGGACCTCTTTCAGGACAGCATTTAGTCTATGTATGTCAGTGAGAGAGGAAGTTTCCAGATAGATTGGTGTATCGTCCGCGTAGAGGTGAAAGCGGATGTTGGCTTTTCTGAGTAGCTTGGAGAGTGGTTCCATATAGATATTAAAGAGCTGGGGCGAGAGCACCGAACCTTGGGGGACGCCCTTATTGACCTGTTGGATTTCGGAGGTGAAATTCTTGATTTTTATTATTTGTGTTCGGCAGTGTATGAATGAGGAGAACCATTTGAGAACTACTTCACAGAGGCCTGCTCTTTCTTGAAGAGCCTTGGTGAGGAGTTTGTGATCCACCGTATCGAATGCTGCAGAAAGGTCAAGGAGAATGAGGAGGCAGCATTTGTCAGAATCCAGAGATCCGTGGAGATCATCTATGATGTTCAGCATCGCTGTTTCTGTGCTGCATCCTTGTCTGAAGCCAGACTGGAGGGGGTCTAGGAGATTGATGTTGTCCAGATGATGAGTCAGTTGCAGGAGTACACATCGTTCCAATGTTTTGGCTAGTAGAGGGAGGTTAGATATTGGTCTGAAGTTGTTCAGGTCTGTTGAGTCAAGACCTGTTTTTTTCGGCAGGGGGGTAACTTGCCCAATTTTTAGGCAGTCAGGGACTACTCCGTTTTTTAGGGAGCTGTTTATGATTTTGCCCCATATAGGTGCAAGAGAGTGTTTCATTTTCATGATTAGAGAGGGAGGAATGGGGTCAGAGATATGAGCTGATGGTTTGGAGGATGAGATCAGCGAGATTATCTCTGCGTCTGGGACGGGGCGGAAGCTAAGCCAAGGGGTGCTCAGAGAGCCGGGAGAGAGAGCCTGAGGAGCAGCCGAACTGGTCTTTTTGGGGTGTGAATTGTTGGGGTTAAGTGAAAGTTCAATTTTTGTGATCTTTTCGTTGAAGAAGTGGGCGAAATTGTCGCAAAGATCTTTGGACGCTAGCACAGAAGAAGACAGTGGTTTGGACGTTTGTTGCCTGATGATGCTGTAAAGTTCCTTCGGTCTATTTTTGGCTTTGTCCAGAGCCTCGCGGAAGAAGCTGGATTTTTTGTTTTTGATGTGGTTGTTGTATTTCCTTCGGGCTGCTTTCAGTTGATCACGAAGGATGGCCGTTGGGTTGTTTCTCCACTTTCTTTCCTTGGCTCTTAGAGTTCTCCTTTCTGCGTTGAGGTCAGCGTTGAACCACGTTCTGGAAGGGATAGCTCTGCTTCTTTTGAGCTTTAGTGGTGAATGTTTGTCGAGTATGGACACTAGCTCGGAATTGTAGCAGTCGGTGAGCTCATTGGTGGAAAGGTGCGCTTTATTGGCCAGAAGAAGAGAGCTTAACTGATCATCCAGGATATCCAGGGGTATTTGAGAGAGGTTTCTTGTCCATTTGGGGGGGTCTTGGGGGGATTTATGTGAGGTAATGGGGTGATTGATATGAAAGAGGATCATGTGGTGGTCTGACCAGTCAACGGGAAGGATGTGGTTGATCGTGATTGATTTCTTTTGTGAGATGATAGCATCCAGTGTGGCTCCTTTGTAATGAGTCTCCTCTGTGCAATGTTGTTGCAGGTTGTTATCATGAAGGAGACTGGATAACGATTGGATTAGGTGATTGTGTGTCTCATTCCAGCGAAGGTTCAGATCCCCAAGAATTAGGTTATTGGAGTCGCCAAGTGCGCCTTGTGCAATCAGGTCGGAAAGTTGTTCTCCAAAAGGGTTGTTTTTACCTGGGGGGTGGTAGAGCAGGTGACACCGTAGAGAGTCTTTGTCATTAGTCTTGATGATGGTGGATAGGCGTTCGAATGTAACGTAGTCAAAAGAGGTGGTTTCCGAGATGTCTAGGCTGTCCTTGTGGATGATAGCCACCCCTCCTCCCCTATGCTCTATCCTGTCTTTGGTAATGAGGGAGAAGCCGGGTGGTACCAGCATGTCAAGGCAGGGAGGGGATATCTTATTTAGCCAGGTCTCTGTGAGGAACGCAATGTCAATATCGTGAGTGAGGATAGCTTCAGCTAGTTCTGTTGCGTGCAGTGAGGCCGATCTACAGTTGATTAGCAAGCAATTGGAGAATTGCTCCTGATCGCTGGCTGATTTATCTTTGATCTCCCTTGGTATGGCGGTGAGGACCGGGTATCTCTGAGGTTTCATGGTGGGGTGGACTTTCCGGTGACCTGCGATTACTTGGATTTTGGATTTGGGAGAATCTAAGGCAGGGGTGTTGTATGTGGCGGCTAGTAGGGCTGCTTCGCTGTCTGACATAGGTGCTGCTGATCTTAAAGGTCTTGAAGTCAGGTATTTGGAGTCTGATAGGGGGTTAGGAGGAGTGTGGGAAGGAGTATGAGGCTTGGACCTAGGGAAGGGGTCTCCGGTTTTTGTGGTCTGCTGTAGGCAGGATTCCGAGATCTTGAGGGGGGATTAGAAGCTGGGTACTAGAGGTTTCTGTGGGCCTAGGAGAGCGGTTAGCGTTGCCGGAGTGATCCGTCAGCGGGGGGCATTTGGAGGGTCTGCGTGTTATACCTAGGTTGGAGAGGATCTCCAGAAGGCCCTGGGTGATTGTGACAATCTGGTTTTCGAGAGCCGCGAGGCGTTGTGACACAGAGTTGAGGGAGGGGATGGGGGTATCTGGGGTAGCGCCAGGTGTGTTGTGGTTCGGGTTGGGTTGTTGAGGGGTCCAGGGAGAGGACGGGGGAAGGGGAGGGGAAGGTGCAGGGGAGGACTTTGAATTACTGTGAGTTGGGATGGGACTCGAGGGGAGAGGGGATCCTGAAGGCGGAGGAAGGGGAGGGGAAGGGACTGGGGGAGGCTTTGAATGACTGTGAGCTGGGATGAGGCTCATGGGATCAGGTTGAGGGATCAGGGTGCGGTTGATGGGATCAGGTTGATGGATCAGGGGAGAAGGCGGGGGAAGGAGAGGGGAAGGGACAGGGGAGGGCTTTGAGTGACTGTGAGCGGGGATGAGACTCAAGGGGAGGGGGTTACTGAAGACGGAGGACGGGGAGGGGAAGGGACAGGGGGAGGCTTTGAGTGACTGTGAGTTGGGATGAAGTCGTGGGGCATGAGGTTCCTGGAGGCGAGGAAGTATTGCCAGTGGGGGGATGAGGGAGGCGGTAACTGGGGGAGGTGTGGCTGTTGGAAGAGGGGATTGAAGGAGGGGTTGGAGTTTCCTGCTGTGGCTGATTGGTAGTAAATGACCGTTGTGAGACAACGGGCGAGGGGGGGCATAGCAGGCAGGAAAGATATCACGGAGGAGAGGATCATAGTCTTCTCTGTTAGTGGTGAGGGGGGGCAGAGAGAGAGTTGCGGCGTGGTGAGGTAGAGTTGGGGAGGTTGATCTTAATGTGGGGAAAAGGGCGTCGAAGGCTTCAAGGTTCTCGTTATTGGCCTGGATAAGGACCGTGCCGTTGGTGTAGATGGTCATCGTAGTGTAGCCTCTACCAACCGATCCAAAAGGGAGTATAGTGGTAAGTTTGCAACTATGGGGAGTGGATGTGGTTTTGGCAATAAATAGTTGCGTTCTGATCACGGAGATCCAGTAATCAGGTCTCTCAGTATGTAATATAAGGTCCATCTTAGTCGGACCATTTGCAGACGAGTGGTAGATGTCTGTGATTAGGGTTTCCCTATGTTGACGGATAAGTTTCTGTTTGAAAGAGCGTCTCGATTTAGTAGAGAGGAGTGGGGGGAAGATGATGGTGAAGGAGTTACGGCTATGGGGTTTCAGGTGGGTAGATAATACTTGAAGGGGAAGGGGAAGGTCAGTCTCGAGCCATCCTGAAGGTAGTGAAGGGCGTGAGAGTACCTAAGTTAAGTTATGGTGTTGCGCTAGGTGAAGCGACTCACCAAGGTTGTATCTGGTGTCCGCGAGCCGGAGAATCCTTGAAGACAGCCAAATTGTAGACGATCCAGCATCAACTAGAGGATTGCGGGGAGGGCGATGTTGACGGCTGAAGGTGGCTCCGGTACCTGTGAGATTCGCTCTGGAGGTGTCCTAGGGTCACGGGAAGGCAGGGGAGCGTCGATCACGTTAACATGTAATCGGGCAGACAGTCCCTGCTTTCCGATAGCGTGAGTCAGGCTGCACTTCCTTGCTTAGAGGTGGGCTAGAAGGTATGGAGCTGAGGCGCCAGCTTTGTTAGAGGGCAGAATTTGAGCGTTTTTAAGCAGTCATAGTGCCCGAGATGGGCCACAGATTGTGGAGAGGCTAGCGTTGCTTCTTTGTTGACTGATTTGACAGGCTACGGTGACGCCCTACCGTGTCTCACATATCTAACATGAGCACATGTTTGACTCGTACAAGGAGCGCGCCGGGCCTTTCAGGGCAGTATGAACCTCATGGTTGGGTCTGGGCATGACGATCTGTACCTCCTTGGTGCGCTGCAGGTAGGGAGGGGGTAGCTTGGGTGCCAGGTGAACTATAGATAGGAGGGCAGGAATCTGGGAGGTCAGGTGAGCAAGGGGTGAAACAAACAATGTACTCACTGTTGCAGGAGAGACTGGAGCGCAAAGGGGAAATAACACGTTGCGGGCCCCTAGCCCGGTGTGAAACGAACAATGTACTCACTGTTGCAGGAGAGACTGGAGCGCAAAGGGGAAATAACACGTTGTGGGCCCCTAGCCCGGTGTGAAAGGAACAATGTACTCACTGTTGCAGGAGAGACTGGAGCCCAAAGGGGAAATAACACGTTGCGGGCCCCTAGCCCGGTGTGAAACGAACAATGTACTCACTGTTAGGTGCATGTAGCAGTAGACTTTTCTTTCGGAAACAGTTTTAAAGCCTTCTGAATGATGTGGTGTCCCCACTTTAATCCCATATCTCAGATTCTGTAACATATGGCAGTACCTACGTTGGCTTGGGATATTTGGTTTAAATTGGTGTGGGTTGGATTAGTTGATTAGATTAAATGTGAAGGGCTTAGATATGGCGAGGGCCTGGGGGGCAATAGTGCAGGCTCTGAAGGACTATTTGACAGAGGATGAAGACTAAGGGATGGTCTGGGAAGGGGGTTCCATGGGACATGAAGGTGTGTATGTATGGATCTCTCAGGTAGCGAAGTCTTGATTGAGAATTCATGATTATTGCCCATATCACCAGCAGTTTGGGGGGAGGGATAAGGGGAGGGTTAGTAGGGATCCGATACAGATAGAGGAGGGATACCAGCAGAAGCTAGACTTGGTTATAGGCGAAGGAAGGAACGCCCGTGGAACGGAGCTCCGGCTACTGCATAGATTGGTTCACTGTGGAAGATTAGGAGAACTAGTACAGGGGAGTTCCGAAGTGCGACTGAATGGAGCGGGTTGCGCTGACAATGACATCATTCACCATTCGTGAAACGTTGTATTCGGATGAGTGCATGGGGGAGGGGGTTAGGAGTTATAGAAAAGCAGATACTAAATTATGTTGTTGACCGGATACCTCTGTGAGGTGGCTTCCTTGACATCATTAACGGATTGGACACGTACGCCGCCCGGCCACCAGGAGTGGGCTGAATGGCTGTGTGCAATTTTATTATTGAACTGTGCCTTATGGTGATCAGGGACGGCAAGGTCGACCTATTTCAATGTTTGTTTATGAATCTGCAATAAAAACATATTTTAAAAAAAATGCTACTAAATCAAGCAGCCCTTGAAAATCATCCACTCTGCTACCCTTCACCCAACCATTCAGCGCTCTGCAGAAAAAGGTCACATAATCCACATACGTACTCCCAGGAATCTTAGTACAACCCCTAAACCTCTGTCGGTACATCTCCGGGGTTAACCGAAACCTGGTCATTAAGGCATCTTTCATGTGGGATAGGAATTATATAGCTCGGAAGGGAGACATAGCAGGGTGTCCTGCCCCTCGGTCAGAAACCGCCCCACAACCCCGCTCCCTAATCCTTCTCAGGGATCCGGTGGGAGGACATGGCTACCTCATAGGCCCAAAATCACTGCCCTATGTCATCCCCCTTAAAGTATTCCTTCACCACATCTTTCGGTACGTAGATCCTTGACTCTACCTGCACTGGAGTTGTGCTGCCACAAGGAGCTGTGTCCAAACTTTTTGCTTTCAGCTCCAATTCTTTGAGACGTATCTCATGCTCTAGCTGGAGTCTCTTCTCCTCCATCGTCATCTGTCCGGTTAATCTTGCCATCTCAACTTCATGCTCTCTGGACGCGGCCCTGTCTGCCAGCTCCTCTGATGACAAGCCTACGTGCACCTCGACAAGGCTATCTGGTGGATCCACCACCAGCTGATTCTCTGGATCTCTTGATTCTTACCAGGCGCTCAGTGCCTTGATGATTTGGGCTTTGTTTCTGCACCCGGTTTGTGCGAATCTGAACTTCTGACAGAAATTTTTCAGCTGCTCCACTTTGTAATTTTCACGCCCTTCCCAGTCAACGTCATCTAGTCCAGAAATGATAGAGGGTGCTCTCATGGGGAGTGAACCAGGCACGGTTTGACGATACGAGATCTCTCTGCAAGATAATAAATCTGTGGCTTCGTTATCGGTCTGCTCTCACTACGTGGTGATCAGTAATTTACTGTACATAAATCATAAATGCAAATTCGGAATCCTCACCGCTGCCTCCAATGTTAGAAACGGGGGTCTCTGGTTGGCACAGGTATGCACTTGTGACAAGCAGGTACCCTCTCCTCTAGTCAGGGTAAGAGAACTACTCCTTTCGAAATAACCCTTGCTCACCTTCTAGGTAGTGTGGCGTGAGCAGACAAGGCTAATCTTCAGGGTGTCCGAGGTTAAGCATTTATGATCACATACAGGAAACCCACTGACCCACCACAAACGGACACCAGTCGTAGGATTGTATGAAAAATACGTAGACTTTATGTACAAATATATGCAGGATTACCACAAGACCAAATAACATTTAGCAAATGAAGGCCACCAGATTTCAATAGACAATTGTTCTTAAGTGTTCTTGGTTAGCAAGGTACGATGACAGGGAAAACAAAAGCTGCGGACCTGGATCCGATGCGAACTCGGGATAGAGTTCCAATGTACCTTGTGATGAGTGTCGGAGGCGTTTCAGGCGTGGCTACTGGTGAGGGCGGACCATGGACGAGGCCAACGGTTCTCCAAAGGATCTATCCGGCTCGCAGCCCCCCTCGAGTGGCGAGGCGGGTGAGCGGGACGGTGTGGAGGGTTGTGGCGATCCGGGATCTGATGCAGCTCACGGGGCGAGGTGCCGTCCAGGCCTGCGGGGCGTACTGCTTCTTAGCACACCAGTTCATGACTCTGGATCTGTGTGGGGCGTTGCGTTCTCAGGCAGACGGGTGCAGCACCGGACCTTCGTAGCACAGCACGGAAGGCCCACTTGAGGTGCGGCACGGCCTTGGTATGCAGGAGGGCAAAGCGAGACTGTCAAGCACGTTACAATGTAAGGACCGTCCGAGGCAATCAGATGCGCTCTGTGCAAATTCCAGCGGGAAAAGATGAGAGGCGCACAGCGTGCTCCGTAGCAGGCGAGATGACAGGGGAGCGGGCGTCCCGGCACTGAAGCGAAGAGCGACTCAAGCTTGAGCGGGGCTTTCTGCGGCGGGGCGGCCACGCTCCGAGCTGTCACGACCTTGGAGGGCGAAGGTATCCGAGTCACAACTCTGGCGAGGGAATAAGAACTAAAGGCCCAACAGCAAACGGGCACAGGCAGAATAGAACCCAATGGTCCTGGGGTTCCGTTCAGGGGGCAAGCTCGAGATCAATTCCTTGGAGATAGTTTCAGGCACACGTCTTCAAAGTCTTTTTCTCTCAGCAAGGAACCACTGCAGGTTTCCTTCTCCTCAGCTTCTCTTGGTCCTTCTAGTCGGGCAGAGGTTCGTCATGGTCAAAACTGGATCTAATTTCTTAGGAGCAGGGCTCCTACCTTTATACTCAGTTTCTTTTGTCTTGGCAGGCCAGGGGGCCTGAGCTTGGTTCAACCCGGTTTTGGAGTACTCGGTTGACCGGACGCTGCCGTCTTCTTTCAGGGTGCCGGGCAGGGACATCAGACGCTCCGCAGGAGGTGGAGCCAGCATTGTGGTGGTGGAGCACAACCCTATTCAGAGTCAAGGACTACTCCGCCCACCCATCCTGGTGTCAGCACTCTATTCACCACCTGGTCAGCCCGACTGTCCCCGGGAATTCCCCAGCCCTGTCACTCACACAAACCCAGACAGCAGATACACATCCGGGCAGAGGCGGGCTGAAATAGTCAGGCGAGCAAATGCTAACTTTCTAAAAGTAGCAGTTGCAAACACAGGATATGAAAATAAACCTTGCTGAAGGAAGTATTTTATTATTCTGAGCTCAGGCATACCAAACTCGACATGCCACCGTGTTCCCTGAGCCGGCCGGGACTATAGCGTGTAATAGTTCCCACCGCTCACCTTGGCCTAAGAGAAGAGGCAGCCCTTCAATAGTGAAGAACGAAAAAGGGCGGTAATTCACTACTAGGACATGTCACACACATCAGGGCTTGTCCTACCTTACGCTTACAATGCACCCTGCCCTTGGGCCGACCATAGGGGTGACTGATATGAAGGTTAGGGAAGGTTTAGGGACTGGCAAGTGTGGGCACTTGCACAGTCAGCGTAACAGTACCAGACTGTACGCAGGGTCTGCAATGGCGGACCCGAGACATCTTTTTATGAGGCCGCTTCAGTGGGAGGCGCAACCAGCGCTGCAGGCCCACTAGCGGCATTTGTATCTACAAGCCCCGGGTCTCCTGGTGCACGTTACTGGGGACTGACAGTAAACCAAATAAGCCAATCATGGAAATCAATTACGGATACACTTTATATAGGGAGCACTTGCACTGCGGCACGTATTGGCCGTGGCGCAGTGCCCTGAGCATCGAACACCAGCAAAAACATCTGAGGCACATCAGCAAAAAGTGGAAGGGAGACTCACGCCAAGGTGGATTGTGCAAAACAAGGACCCCCTAAAAACTAGAGTAAAAACTCTACTCCTAGTACAGGGATAACAATATGTGTGAGAAACTTCCTAGGCAGTAACCATGTGGAAAACAATCAGCATGAAATGACAGAACGAACTAACTAAGATTAAAATGTCAGTTTAATAAGCACAATTAAAAATCATACAATTAATAATACAATATACACTTAATAACAAGAAAAATAGAAGACATATTCAATACACAAAATTGTAAACAGTTTCATCAGCTTGTACACATTATCATAGTTTCTAGCCCTAGAAACCAAACAGTGAGTGGCGAATAGAGTCGACGCGCGTTTCGGCGTAGGACACGCCTTCTTCAGGAGCCACAATTTTTGTATCTATAATAATCTGAAACATGTATAAACAGAATTCCTAGATTAGTCATTTACATAGCTATACATACATGTACAATAAAACTTTCTAAATATAAAAAATTTGTCCTATAATCTAAAAAATCAAAGTTAGTAACTGTCATTTCAATTCCAATCTAGTTTGTATTGTTTTCCAAGGCTTATTTAAATATAACCTTTTGATGCTAGAACAACGAGTACCCACAGATATCGACAATCTATAGATTCCAAAAGGGAGGGGATATGGGGGGGAGGGGAGGGGTTGTTTGCTGTGGTAGAGAAAGGATACAAGATGAGGGATAACTCAGTTAATCAAATGGTACACATATAGAAAATGAACTCTCTCGATGTAACAGTATGATAGTAACATATACACTGGGTTTCAATTGGAGTTCATATTTCAACATTAATCTCAAATAACACTTGATAACAAATTCATATGTGGAAGAAAAAGGGGGGACTTACCGTTGAGTCAAGATACACTGTATATAGCGATATCCTCAATTTAAAATTCGATGATTAAGCTGGAACAGCAAGCAATAAAGTCCTAGCTCTGTAACAAATTTAAAATTACACTCATTTAATCCTTGTCCATCACAACTATTTCTGGAGTCTGAGACTAGAGAACGGACAGTGGATATGCGCACCAAGATATAGCACCAATCTCGTATCAACCAAAAATAGTAATTAATTCACAAATATGTTCAGTGTGCCACTTGCAAAACCGGTACCCTCTGTCCAGGGGCACCACACGTGAAGCACAAGTCCAAAATGATTATCATCGAGTTTCAGGGCACCACTCCAATCAAATACAGTCAATTCCAGTTTTCAGAGTCCTCATCCAATTAAGGAGTCTTGATTATTTGCTCAATTCGTGTTTATTTTCTTATACCAATTTGTCAAAAGAATCATCAGCCAACGCTTTTCGTTATGAACACCAGAACTTCTTCAGGGCTGGAATAATCAAACATACATAAAGACAAGATGTCACATGGATATATATATAAAAGCACATATAAAAACACATATAAAAATACACATACAACCATATCAATACATATAAAAACATATAACATGTGTGTATATTTAAAACACACAACCATAACGTTACATGACAATAGATTTGCTGTGTGTGTAGTTTTTAGAGGACTACAACCTCATTTCTCATTTATCATAAAAGACTCTCAATATTTGTTCATAAGACAACACACTCTTACAACCTGAATTGACAATTAAGGCTCAAAGTATTACTAAAGAAATAACAAGACAACATTACAAAAAAAGAAACACTAGATGGTAAAGAATGGGAAAAGAGGAGTCTCTGCATACCGTATGTGATTGTAGGCAACATATACAGTGATTTCCACAGATGTATATTGGATCCTTTCAAACAACAAAATTATTCTGATTAAAGTATCTGGAATGGCGTAACTGAAAAAAGGAAATATGTAAAACGAATCACAAAGGACATAGTGCCAATGGCCATAAGTGTTGACGCAGAATAAGTGCTCCACTGATCACATTTGGTTTGGGGTAGATTAAAGCCCCATAGTATATTCCCCATGGGTAGAATTCATTGTTGATCCCAAAGCGGGCGATTAAGAAGTGAATACATTTCCAAATATAATAATGCTCCATATAATATAAAGGGTTCCAAATACCAGTGTGAATCTATATCTTATGCAAAGTCAAAAAGAATATCAGAATTTACTAGTAAGAAAAACGAAAACATATATATAGGTTCCATATGGTCTTGACCCTAGACATAATGCACGTATATAAGCAATAGCAAAGTCCTAATGACTAAGTAGCTAAATATCACATAATAATGTAAAGGAGCTTTCCCACCTGAGTGAGTATTTCTCAAACAATTTATCTCGAGTATGGGTTAAAGAATATGATAGTCCAACGTCAAATATTGTTGTCCCAGTAGAAAGCCTATAAGCAACCAAAATAGGCCATTTCAAAATCGTATGAGACACTTGGCGTAATTGCATGTTATTTGGATCAAACATCTAGAACTAGCGCAATGATAGACAAGAAACAGAAACCATCATACCTTATTAAAGTTCTTAAATATATATCCTCCTTGGTATTCCAATAGATAATTCAACAGAATGTAATTCAAAACCGTAATGCTAATCGAGTTTGTGATAATAATCACTACCTAAACGTGATACCAAGAAATAATAAACGAGAGGGAAAACCCAATATTAATACACATAGGCTAGAGGTATATAATCAAGCTACAAATATCTCAACAGAAATAGTGAACGTAATGGAACTATTAAACCCAAAGGCCCCGCGTTAATTCAAAAGGAACCCGGCCAACCGAAGATTAAACTCACGAAAACCCTCCCGAAAAGCTGGGAACCCAAGTAGAGCCCAAGAAAAGTGATTCTAAAGCGGGAAATAACACTTGGGTTTTTACAACAATGTGACCGCCCGAAAAAAGTATATTCGAATGCTTACCACTGCAGCTCGGCCACATACGCCCAAGCAACAAAATGCCTCTCCGTCCGGGACCTGTTTGAATCGCGTGTCAAACGTCCTGGGCGGAACCACCATATTTTTGCGTTCCGCCTGCGCGTACTCTCGCGTCAGCACCCGCGCGCACTGTGTGGCTCAAAACACGGTCCACAGTGCGCATGTAGCGGCCATATTAGAACATGTCCAATGTAAAAGAAAATGACTAGACATACCACTAAAGCAATACGAAACAAGAAATAAACACATGATTACAATAAGGTATGGAGCAGCACATACAATAATAAATACGAAAAATATAATAACATAAAGAAAAAAAATATGAAAGCAATATACAAATAATTTGTGGATCCAACTTTAAGTAAAAAGAATCACTGTAAGGAATCATTTTATATCAGAGGAGAAATGGGAAAGGGGTGAGGTTAAGGGTTCAAGGAAAAAAAACCCTAGAAGTGACCATATAGTAATTCATGATTCATACCACAAAAGGTAAAGAGCAGCGATATGGATACTACACCAAATTTGCATTGAGCCCAATGCAATATATTTGGGCATGAAATGAAGATTTGTCAAGTGCCCCTTACGTAATTAAAACCTGTAATAGGCAAAATGTCACGTCTAGCCTCTCTTTACAAAGGGACTCCCTGAAGGATGCTGGTACATTAACAACTAAGTGAAAATAAGAATACAGGTGATATTTATACTCTAGAAGAGAAAACAGTGGTACATCCGCAGATCTGAAAGGGTATATAACTAACCGATGAACATCATACTTGGTCACAAACAATAGGGCATCTCATCATCGGTATTATGGCCTATTTCTATGCATTTAAGACGACAAATCCACATGGCTTCCCTCTTTCTGAGGCTAAGTTCCCTATTACCCCCTCGTGGGTTTGGGGGAATGTGGTCGATGCCGTGGAACCACATTTTATTGTCATTTACATGATTCTCCCGCATATGATAGGCCATGGGATATTTCAAGTCATACTTTTTGAGTGCTCTGACATGCTCCTGTATTCTAAGTTTTAAAGGCCGGACGGTACTCCCCACATAAATCTTATCGCATCCACAGCCTATTACATAAATTACGTGAGTGGTGTTACAGTTTATGTAATGCCTTATATCATATTCCTTTGTGGTATTGTACCTGAAGCCCTTGGTCTTGTTCTTACCATAGGGACATGCATTGCACCCAGTACAGGTATAAAATCCATTGGGAGCACCCGGAAACAAAGTTTTGATAACTTTACTGCGAGGATAACTAGGGCACAAAAAGTTCCGTACGGTTTTACCCCTTCTGAATGTAACCTTAGGTGTAGGTGTAACTAAATCTCTCAAACTGGGCGTTTCATACAATAGTGCCCAATGTTTTTTCAAAATCCTGAATAGATTTGTGCTGTTATTAGTGTACTGTGTTGTAAATGTCAATCTAGCAGTTTCCTTCATTTGTCGTTTAGGGTATTTACCTCTGTCTAACGTGCTCTGTCTGGTTACCTTTTGTATTCTCATATCTGCATTTGTCAAAATATCTTCACTGTAACCCCTTGCTCTAAACTTCTCTTTAACACCATTGATGTTTTCCCTAAAGGTATCTTCTGTGCTGCAGATGCGGCGTACCCGCACCATCTCGCCAAAGATTATATTCGTAATAACAGAGCTGGGATGTGCACTCAAAGCATGCAGTGTGCTATTACAGGCTGTAGTTTTGCGGTAGAGTGCACTCTGTATTTTGCCCTCTCTGATATGAAATAGGATGTCCAGAAATTCGATACTTTCCCTACTATATTTCATGGTCAAATGGACATTATGTGGATTATCATTCAAGTATCTGTGATAATCCTTGAGTTGGTCGGGGGTCCCCTTCCATATTATGATGATGTCATCAATATACCTCCCCCAGAAGACAATCATGTCCATCCAGGGGGAGGCATATTTACCCCAGGCATGTTCCTTTTCCCACCAACCCATGAAGAGTCCTGCATACAAAGGGGCAAATCTGCTTCCCATCGCGGTATCCTGGGTTTGATGGTACCATGTGCCGCAATGTAAAAAGAAGTTCCTTGATAAGATAATGTCGATCATTTCCAATAACATTTTGTTGTGTTCGAAATGATCTGCGGTACGTGTTGCTAGATAGGAACTCACTGCTATATGTCCAAAATGTTTCAGGATACAGGTGTACAACCCGGTCACATCCATGGTGACGAAAATTAGGTCATCCGACCATGTCAATCCATCAAACTTTCCCAAGATGTCACCGGAATCCTGTATATACGCTGGAAGATTGGTGACAAAGGGTTGTAGGAAGCCATCTACATACTGGGATAAACGTTCGGTGGGGGAGTCGATCTCTGATATAATAGGGCGTCCGGGGGGAAAAGCTCCACCTTTGTGTATTTTAGGAAGGATGTAGATACAGGGAGCCAATGGGTTTTTGACCCTCAAGTATCTACATTCTTCCTCCGACAATAATTCGATCTCACCCCATCTGTGTATCTTTGTATTGACATAATTGACAAGAGAGGGAGTGGGGTTGTCATTTATCCGCTGGTAACAGCTAGTATCTTCTAATTGTCTTTTTATTTCATTGTTATAATCAATAGTATCAATCACAACCACGTTCCCTCCCTTGTCAGTCTCCTTAATTGTAATAGAATCATCCAAACCAAGAGTATCCAGAGCCAATTTTTCAGCTCAAGTGAGATTTTGTTTATGATTGGAAAATTTGTTAGGGGATTCCATAAGTTTGTACAGATCATTAGTCACTCTTTCCTTGAAAGTGTCTATGTTCCTATGAGTATTTCTAGGTATGAATTTGGATCACGGTTTCAATCCGCTTGTTATCTCCAAATCTTCACTGATGTTAAGATTCTCTCTGAGATCCTGAACAGAGTAGTGATCATCATCACTTATGGAAAGAAGCATTTGCATATTCAACAAATCTGAGACAGTATGAGTAGTAACTGTAGTAGAAGAATGTTTAGTCGACACATTGTGTACAGAATTGTCTTGAAAGTGGTATTTTAATTTCAGTAAACGTACAAACTTATATAGATCCATCATCATTTCTGTTGGATCCCCAAACTGAGCAGGGCAAAAACTCAAACCTCTTTGTAATACATTGATCTCTGTATCCGTCAATGATTTATCAGACAAATTTACAACAGTGAGTGCATCCTGGCCATTATCATTTGTAGTGTGCTTATTTAAGTCTTCTTGGACCGAGTGTCCATTGCGTGAATGGTCTCCTTCCTTTTTCCCCTTGTTCCGCCACCTCTTCCCACCCCTCCTTGTCCTGCGTCTTTTTGGACTATTTTGTTCCCCAATCTTATTCTCTCCATTTCTAATAACAAATTCCTTTTACCAGTTGGGGTTGCTGACATTGCCCCTTCTTCTCTGGAAGGCAAACTTTCAACTGAGGAGATGGAGCTGCTACTTATTGAGAGTGACTCACTTGAATCCTCTCTAGGTCTTTTACCGTCACCTGTAGATTTGACATTATCAAATTTGTGCACGAAGGTGTATATGCGCCCATTTTTATAATCGTTGTCATCTCTCTTGATTTTCCTGAGTTTTTTGTCTCTAAGATATATCTGGTGGGACTCTATAACTCCATCAAATATCTCGTAGTTTTTCTTTATCACCTCCTTAAGGCTGGAACAGTCAATTTCACGTTCTAATTCAATAATTTCCTGCTTAAGACTCGCTACTTTTTTCTCAGAATGTTTTATGAGTATTCGCATCATGGTGTTCGATGCCTGCTGTAGATTGTCCTCCAAATCCTTGAGTGCCTCCTCATCCAGGTCCACAAAGGTGGGGAAGATCAATATACGTAGCCCAAGGGGGATTTTTTGATTGTCCAAATATTTTTGTAGTGTCACCCATTCTTTACCTTCTAGTGTTTCTTTTTTTGTAATGTTGTCTTGTTATTTCCTTAGTAATACTTTGAGCCTTAATTGTCAATTCAGGTTGTAAGAGTCCGTTGTCTTATGAACAAATATTGAGAGTCTTTTATGATAAATGAGAACTAGTTCTGGAGTATCCATCAAAAAAAAGTGTATTTTATCAGATGCCTCATGAATGCTGTAGTTCATAATACCATGCACAAGGGGATAGTCATTTCCATATAACAAGTGCACTCCTCACTACTAGATATCCTTGATTCTATCGCAGAATAGATAATTGTCTAATTAAACAGATATCCTGTAAATGAATGAGGATCCGTTAGCTAAGTTAATAACACAGAGGCCAGATTTTGGTTATATCACTAAAATGTTAGTATTTGTTATATGGAAATTACTATCCCCTTGTGCATTGTATTATGAACTACAGCATTCATGAGGCATCTGATAAAATAAAAAAAATGTTGATGGACTCTCCAGAAATAGTTGTGATGGACAAGGATTAAATGAGTGCAATTTTAAATTTGTTACAGAGCTAGGACTTTATTGCTTGCTGTTCCAGCTTAATCATCGAATTTTAAATTGAGGCTATCGCTATATACAGTGTATCTTGACTCAACAGTAAGTCCCCCCTTTTTCTTCCACATATGAATTTGTTATCAAGTGTTATTTGAGATTAATGTTGAAATATGAACTCTAATTGAAACCCAGTATATATGTTACTATCATACTGTTACATCGAGAGAGTTCATTTTTTATATGAGTACCATTTGATTAACTGAGTTTTCCCTCATCTTGTATCCTTTCTCTACCACAACAAAAAACCCCTCCCCAATCCCCCCCCCCCCATATCCCCTCCCTTTTGGAGTCTATAGATTGTTGATATCTGTGGGTACTCGTTGTTCTAGCATCAAAAGGTTATATTTAAATAAGCTTTGGAAAACAATACAAACTAGATTGGAATTGAAATGACAGTTACTAGCTTTAATTTTTTAGATTATAGGACAACTTTTTTATATTTAGAAAGTTTTATTGTACATGTATGTATAGCTATGTGAATGACTAATCTATGAATTCTGTTTATACATGTTTCAGATTATTATAGATACAAAAATTGTGGCTCCTAAAGAAGGCGTGTCCTATGCCGAAACGCGCGTCGACTCTATTCGCCACTCACTGTTTGGTTTCTAGGGCTAGAAACTATGATAATGTGTACAAGCTGATGAAACTGTTTACAATTTTGTGTATTGATTATGTCTTCTATTTTTATTGTTATTAAGTGTATATTGTATTATTAATTGTATGATTTTTAATTGTGCTTATTAAACTGACATTTTAATCTTAGTTAGTTCCTTCTGTCATTTCATGCTGATTGTTTTCCACATGGTCACTGCCTAGGAAGTTTCTCACACACAGACTCACGCCAAGGTACCAGGTCTAACAGTGACCTTAAAATAAGAAATGCCCAAGCTACTGATGTCTCAACTATTGGACGGGGAATAGGCTCTGATGATTCTAGGCAGTGCAGCAGAAGTAACAATAGCTCACCAGAACCTGATGGAATTTCTGGTGACAGCAGTGTTGAATGAACATATCAATGTGGAGGTACGTGATACAAGGGTAATTGTCCCACATCAGTTCTATGACCCAGTGGAAGGGTGCAGTTTGTACCTACTGCACAGGGCCGTGGGGCTAGCCATTGTGGAAGGGTAAATGTGGGCCCCCAGAGGGAGCCCCTGAGGGTAGGGACTCCCAAGCTGCCATCACACAAGTCCTCCCACAGTGTGTTGGGCCAGGCCACCACAGAGATGGGGGCCATGAAAGAACTGCACCAAGGGATACAGGTGGAGGCCGGCAGCAACTAGACTGAGGTTGCGAACCTATACAAAGAGGTGGCCGGCCTCCATTGCAAGGTGACCTCACACCACCCTCAGCAGTGCTTTTCCACTGCCATCTCCCTTCCCTGTGTGCCTAGTACATTCACAGCACTAATGTCTGCCTCAACGAGAGAGGCCCTGACAGAGAAGGATACTCTTGCAAGCGCCCCAGCAAGCGAGGTTGTTCCCAATCTCCCCATGTGTGTGCGCAACACATTCACCTTGTTGACTTTCAGGCCTACATTTCCATTTCTGATGTGAGGAGTATGTTGGACTTTTTTTTAGTTCAAATATCTTGATTGCATATTAAAAGAGAAATACAATAGTAATACTTTAACAATACAGCAGTACAAAGTGAGATCCAAATATATTAGTTCAGAAAAGATTTAAGAATATAAAGATTTCATAAGAAAAGTCAATAAGTATGTTGTACTTTTGACTCTAGAAATAATGAACTCTGCTCCAATGTTTTCATCCACCATGACTGCAGCTCTCACTTTGTCACAATATTTCTCCTCTCATTATGTTTCATTTTATTATTTTGGTATGTTCACTCAATAAAAAACTCATGTCACCTAAGCATTGTCTCCTGTTGTCATTCTCACATATGACCATAGGAAAGTACAACCATGTGAACTTTGCAATGTCAAATATATGGACTACTGGAAGCATGGTTATGTTGTCTTATAAAACATAGGGACAAATGGAGGGGCGGAGCTTGCTGGCGTCCATGAAAGACGTGTGAGAGCTGAGCTCCTCGCCTAAGCCCCTTTAATATTCGTCAAAGTGATCCTTTTTGGCGCCTCACTGACCCCAGCGGGGGCAGATTTTGCTTCCACGATCCCTAGAGCTGCTGGGGGCACCTTTCCTGATCGAAATCGGTGGTGGCATCGATCAACAGGCCGGCGGAGTTTGGCGTGGCGGACCGGGCCGCAATCCGCGGACTATCCTTGGAAGCTACCCGCCCTACGTAACGATGCGTGCGGCGTGAGGTTGCTGTGTGGCCCCGGTCTGCCGGACTGCTTTCTATCCTGTGCTGATTCTGGACTGGTCCGCACCAGTGCTTGCTCACTGTTGCCCTTCTGCCTCGTGTGTGTCTGCTGCGACTCATCGGCGGAGGCCTGGGGAGCTCCGGAGTGACCTGAGGACCAGACGGCGGGAAACTGCACCCTACGGCTGCCGGTTGGCGAGCGCCGCCGCTACTCTGATCTGCCTGGGGACTGGAAGGTCACTGTTATCGGGACATGTGCTTTGGAGTGTACTGGCGCTTCTCGACACCCAGCAGTGTGACCCGCAACGTGGCGTGAGTCTGGCGGTTGGGATTCTCCCCCTGGACTAATCTGTGCCACGCGGCCCGCGGCCGCCATCTTTGACCTCCATTTTTGCTGCGCTCTGGACGGCTTTGCGGAGTTCGCTTCCCCGGCACCCCCCTACATCGAGCCGCCTCTTGCTCTTTGCTTAACCCATATACTGTGAGCTCTGTCATGGGTAAGGGCGACAGAAATCAGCCGAAGCTCACGTTCGAACAACGGAAACCGAGGGGCGCGGAGGGTGCTCCTCCGGAAACTTCATCGCAGACAGCGGAAGGCTCGCTCTGTGCGGACATTCGTGAAATGCTCTGTACCATGGAGAAAGGTCTGCAGGACAGTATGTCAGCGATTGGCTCGAAAATCGACGCCTTATCATTCCGTATGGACCGGATGTCCGAGAGGGTGGACAAACATGCGGAACGGTTGGACATGGCGGAGCGTAGGCTGACGGAGGCGGAGGAGGCCCAGACGGAGTGGGATAAGGACCGTAAGCAATTCGGCCGCCTCCTCCAGGTCATACAGGACAAAACGGAGGATCTGGAGGCGCGTTCGCGGCGCTCCAACGTCCGCATCACGGGGGTGGCGGAATCCACCAACACTGGAAAGATGGAACTGTTCGTCGAGAAACTGCTTCACAAGCTACTGGGGGAGGACGTCTTCTCCCCCATGTTTATCGTTGAGAGGGCCCATCGCACTCTTGGTCCCAAGCCGCAGCCCGGCCTCCCTCCGAGGCCAATCATTGCAAAACTCTTGAACTACAGGGACCGCGACCTGGCTCTACGGCTGGCGAGGGAGAAGGGGGAATTACAGT